>NW_026623403.1:601788-683087 GCF_030028575.1 Malurus melanocephalus
TTTCATTTTTTGACTGCATTAGAGATTTTTAGTGCTGACTATGCATTCCTTATGTTTCACAACTATTTACTCTGTGACTTTAATGTTGTCTCTCTCATGAATGGCGAACTCTTCTGAACGTCATTTTTCTTCACAGAATTCTTTCCCAAGAAACTTAACTAAYCATAGTTTACTGACATTTTCCTTTTCAAAGTTTATTGTGACTACTTTCCTCTTCTTCCTTTCACTAGAATCAGGGCATTTTCATTTCATAACCCTTCTGTCTACAAATTTGTCTAAGTCCCTCAAAAGTAAGTCAAATATATATTGACTCTATCCAATTTCTTCTCTTTTCCTTCTGAAATAAAAGTTCTTTCCCCCAACACAGTYCAAAAGAGAAAGAATTATATGAATAATAGGCATTGACTGATCAATTTATTTTTTTCACAGTGCCACAGAAAGCAAAAATTAGTGGTATTGAAATTTGGTTAGTTTCAAGTTAAAGAAAAGATGCTTTCCCCCCCCCCACAACAATAACTTTGTGGAACTCACCGCCATTAAATAATGTGACAGCAAGGAGGCAAATTCACAGGAGGATCCAATTTAAAAAATATTAATGATATAAAATATTGGGCTTCAGGGAAAAATTCAGCCACATGATGTCTTAGAATAAATAGTTTGAAAACATCCTGTTCCTTTTTTTCCTTTTTTMTCCCTTTTCTTCCTGAAATATCTGGGGTTARCCACTGTCAAGATAAGAAAAGTGAACTCCTAAGCTGATCCAATTCTACTTTCATTGGATAACCTTGGCATTTAGCTTGTCTGCAAATTCTTTCTAGTCTAAACACCAGTAAGTAAATTCAAACCATAAATAAAAAACACTGGCAGGCCAAAAAAGAATTTGAGGAACAACTTTCTAAAAGCATAAAAAGCTAACAGTAAAGCCATTTTTAGATGCATAAAAGCTCCAGAAGTCTGCCAGGGAATCTGTAGAGCTGATAGATGGTGAAGGTGCAAAAGGGAAGCTTGATGAAAATAAAACTTTAGCAGTTAGAAAACCTCAGAGAATTCCTCGCATTAATGTTCACTCTCAGGGAGCATAGAGTACAACACTCGCCTCTTTCTATGAAAAAGACAAGTTAGAAGGACTGTCTCAAACAAAAGTGTAAATGAWAGAGATTTTAGAGCCTGTTACTGAAATAAACAAGAACAAATCTCTAGAACCTGATAGTATTCATTCAAGTGCTCAGAAAGATCTCGATATGTAGCTGGGCTCTGGCCTGATACTGCTTAGCTCCAGCTCAGTCTCAGAAYGAGAACAGGCAAATGTGACTTCAGTTTCTAAAACGAGTTCCAGGAGACACTCTTGACACTCTGGATCAGAAAGTCTCATTTCTGTACCAGAAAAGCTGGCAGCAACAGACACGAGTTAACCTCTGAGTATAAAGGAGAGGGAACAAAGAATGGGGTTACACTGACAGCGGACAAAGGTTACGAGAAGGTGCTTATGCATCTTTGTGYTGATGAAATTGAGTTTCAATGAATCCAAGGTAAGGTATATTGGGAAAATAATCCTAAAGGTAAATGAAATAGCAGCAATAGAATAACAGATAGCTGTGACCCTTCAACAGGAGATTCCAGAGATGGTCTGGCTATTTTTTTTTTTTTTTTTTTCAAACCTCAGGCCAGTGCTGTACTGCAACCACAAAGTGCTGACAGCATGCTAAGGAGCTGTTACACGGGCAGCCTCTGTCTCGGGAAGTCCCTAATCCATGATGAGAGTAACAGGAAAAATACTGCTCTCTTCTTGCCCAGGGTTTCTTTGCTTGCTTTGGGGTTTTTTTTGAGTTTGCTACTGGCAACTATTGGACATGGGACAACAGGGTAGATGGATGTTTTATTGTGTCCAGTAAAAACATTCTAATGTTCACATGAATTATTGCTGGAATTGCAAGTTAGCTCCAAATTCACACTGAAGAAGCAGCCACCAAATTCCCCAAATCATACAGTGATGTATTCGCCCCTGGAAGCTTTTCTGGTTTTGGTTGAATATTTCTTGAGTTACCTGAAAATTTATGGCCAGATTTTTAAAACTGCACATAAACACATTTTTTAATCAGCTAATGCAGCAGATAAATTCATGTTTAGGCACCTAAAACTAGAGATAAAAACATGCTTAGGTGCCTAAATACCATTAAAATATGGCCTTMCACATCTTTGAAGATGATGCCAAGACTTCTGTGGACATCATTAACATAGGGCTGAACTTCAAACATCTTCAGCAGGATCCAGATAATGCACAGARCCCATCTTGGCAGGAGCTCCTATTAAAAGTTAAGAACTAAAAAAGGAAATTCTCCTCCAAAGATGGAGTGTACAAAGAAACTTTTGGGAAATAGAAAGTTCTGGGCGCCCCCCCTTTATCTTGATGAATAACATAGGGGTAATGAAAAACAAGGAGAGACAGATAAGGAAACAGAGATAAGAAAACAGATAAGAAAAGAATGCCAAACTTTTTAATATTTAGTGCCATTAGAAAGCAATATGCCAACTAGGAAAGTGAAAAGATTGCAAGTTTCAAAAAAAAGCACCTTGTATTTTTTTTTTAATGTGATAGAAGTGCTTGAAGAACTTCTCACATATATGAAAGTTTTAACCTACACAGGACAACCTCTACAGAAGAAAACTTGCAAGTCTATCCCTTTTCAGGTAAAAAATGCCCACAGAAGATAAGAAATAAAATGTAAGAAATACTAGCTTGCAGATCTGAATTGAAACAAACTTTGAGGAAAAAGTTGACATGGCCAAATTTTATCCTTTCTTTTTCAAGACGTATGCCTTTTTGGAGCACAGCATCTAAACGAAGTCATATTTCAATTAATTTGTTTGCTGTGAATATTAATTTATGACAAAAAATCCATTGTCTTCCCAAGATCCGTTTTCATTCTGCRTTATGAAAAAGCATTACATCTCTTACTGCAGACTCTGGTATTCTGGCAATAATTTTACTAATTATTCTCTGACTTTGGTTTTGAGTCAGGTTGATTGGTGACCCAATGATTTTCAGGAGTCATACTGCTCCCCACATCTTGCTGTGAAATTGTTGTGATGAATAGCTCCATGCCTACGGCCCTAAAATCTGCAGCAAATTTACTTTTTAAAATTTCAGTAATAGCTTTTTACCAATATTACTATTTTTCAGGTGAACTAAGTCTGGCCTGTGATTGTGGTCTTTCAATTTTGACTTGCACTTTTTGTTGCTATTTATGATTGAGAAAATGGTGTTTAATTGTACTGAAGTCGAAACATTCCTCATGTAAACTATGAAGGTGTAAATGAATTCACATGGGGTTCAGACAATAAAATCCATTAAACATATATTGGTCCAGATGATGAGTATTTTTTTTGCATTAAAAGTCAGCAAATATACTTCTCCAGAGAGCACTCTGGTGATGGAGAGTATCCTGATAAAATGGACTGAAACAACACCAGGAGGAACAATGGTATCTCTCTGTAAAATCAGAATTTGCTAATAAACCTGAATAACATGAAAGATTTGTACAAGTGAAATCAAGAGCAATCGCAATATGCAGTGGTGGTTAATGTAGTCAATCATTTCCATAGCTACACCTCTGTATATATTTGACTGACTAAAAGCAATTCTGCTGCTATGACTTTYTTGATATTGAAGCTGGGTTTTATTTTGCATTTTATTAGTCTTAAAGCAGCTACATAGTTGCAGTTAAATAATGGTTATCAGTTCCATGTTATTACACAGAGCAAAATATATTGTGATAATTGTAATGGAGTTTTGATGTTATTTTGCTTATCAGCTGCACCATTTTAGTAGTTTTCCACATCTGTATATGTGACACTAGTTATGCTCTGGAAGTGTTAATTAAAGAGAATTTAGAATAATATACAATCTTCATAGCATGAGCAGCAACAAAATACGTGAACTATCTTCATTTCACATTTCTTTACATAGYGATGACCTAAGACATATATTCAAATAAAATTTAGTTCATATTCATTTTAAGTTTCTAATAAAAGACTTAATTCCTTTGTCTTTTTGTCAATGTTGATTTTATTAACCTCAATTTTCAAAAATGCTTGTTAAATAGCCAGCAGTTATCACGAGGTTATGTAAATGAAAAACAAACACAATGCTTCCTTACACTCCAAACTGGAAAATAGCACAGTATCTCAGAGCCCACCACTGGAAAATGCTTTCCCCAAGTTCCTCAATTCAGTTTTTTCCCCAATTTTTTTTTTATATAACATAATTAAGAGGAGTGCTGAAGTTAAAATATAGTGTTTATTTAATAAGGTTGCTTGGCCTAAGGAGAGTATCTAAACAGATTTGGTACTTTAATACTTGRGTGAAATTCATTCTTGGCTTAACTCTTGATAGATACACCCAGGGATGAGTTTTGTCCTTTAATTTTGCAGAAATATATTGCACTAATTTATCCCTTTACTCAGTTTGGCATCATCCAAGACTCAGAAAGATGCAAGAATATTATAAACTATCACTTTAAATCCCATTCCACTCAAAAATCCTTTGAGTAAAGTAAAGCAACTAAATTTAAAGTTTAAAATAAGACAATCCTTGCAGTAAAAATCAGCCACTTATCAGTATACTTCCATGCAGCTCATTCGGAATTCAGAATTTGGAACACAAATTTAGAATATTGAACATGGCATTATTCATTACCTGGCACACAGTCATTCAAGGCAGTTAGCCAAACAAGCTATCTCTCTACTTACAGGTGAAACAACGTTTTTGAGAATCTTAAAAATTTGAAAACATTCATAAATCAAAATATGAGGGTTTCTAAGAGGGAGCCTAACATCATGCCAATTTTAAGTACACTGGATAGGGAAACAAGTCAGCAGTTTGAAAGGATTCTCTGACAGGCACTTCCACTTATTCAGACAATATCAATTAGTGTCTGCAGAGCGGACTTACCCACGGTGATATTTCAATTGGTGTGTTTTCCAGATGCAAAGAGACGCTATTTTCCCTCTCTTTGTTTTATACTGCATCAAAAAGAACAATTAATAGTGAAGGTTAGGACATGAATCAGGGTATAGAATTGGTGTTTAAACATAAGTTTGAAAAGCCTGTCAGCTCCAGAAACTTTTCCAGTGATCATCACCACTCTTCACAATGATTTTGCTCTACCAGCAAGCTATTTTACTCTCTTTTCCATGGTTGATTGCAGTGAAGTGTGTGGTAGGATTGCAGTGGTGGGAAGGGCTGGTGAAAAGTGGTCCAGGAGAGGACAGAATTCCCAGCCACATAGTCTGTTCCTGGGGAAAGGGCTGCCTCAGCCCCTGCACTCCTTCCAGCCCCTTCAACCCTGTCATCCTGGGAAATGGGTGGCATTTGCCAGGATGGGAGTGGCATGGCTTTCATGTACCCAGGAGGAGCAGTCCCACCCCACCAAGGTGCTGTACACCCAGGACCTTCTTCCCTCCCTCTCAGCTTCTCCCAGCACCACAGAGTTTCAATAAAAGAAAGAGAACTTGGGAATTAGAGGTGAACATTTAGTCACAAGATTGTTTGTTGAGCAATAGAAATAAAGCCCAAACGGACTTACAGACAATCAGTTGTGGTTTCCACATGAGGGTGGCCTCATGTCCACACAGGCAAGGAGATCCAGAAGTAAACTGGATCTGGGGCATCCATCTGTTATGGTTCCTGTGCTCAGCTACATCATCCTACAAGCAACTTAGTCCTGGCTGAGAGTGAAGAGAGACCTCCTGGGCAATTTGAACAATTGCAGTGGTTGAATGAATGCAAGAACTGACCAGTTAAAAAAAAGAAACAAAATATGCTAGGGCTGTTCAACTCTTTATTTGTGCCACTAAATCTGTTTCAGCATGCTGAAAASTTCCATCCACTTCTAATTTTCATACTTTTAAAGACTTTGAGTATTTTCAGCATGCATATTTATATGAATGCAGTGTTTTGGCATTCCCTTTTCATTCGTTGATATTCCTTTCAATAAAAGAGGTAAGGGACCTTAAAGAGTGGCCATCTATCAGGAATAGAGAGTAATAGCATAAGGTTTGGATGATCAGCTATGCCTGATAGAGAACAAGTACTCATTATGATCAGTCCCCATCAGTGTTTAAAAAGTATATTGATAATGGTATTTTTCTGAGAAAGTCAAAAGCAAAGGCTGGTGAATAAAAGATATTTGCATTAATATTACCAACAGTAGATGATACAGTTTATGATACAATAAGATTCAGAAAAAAAAATCCTGAATTCAGGACTAAATGGGGAAAAAAAAACATTCATAACAAGTAACTTAATCACATCTGCAAATATTATTCTGTCTGCTTGGAATCCCATGGAGTTTCAGCTGGATTAGTTCTCCTTCACTTCCTGTCCTAAACATTTGTTTTGTGTTTCTGTCTCTAATTTCTGTTAAACAGAAATTGCCTTTCACCTAAATGGATGCCAGCATTTCAGTGGTGCAGGAAGATTTTCACTAGTGTATCCCATAAAAAGTTTGACAGAAACGTAAGGATAGATAAATGAGTAGGTATGTGATATGTTCATTAATATAAAAGTCAACATGTCTCTGCAATACATGTAACCTGAGTTGGATTTATAGCAGTAGAAAGGGGTATAGCTGCTGTAATTTCAATAGAGCTAGGCTGGTGTAAACCCTTCTTTCATAGAACTCAGTATTTATGTAGGTCCTTCAACTCAAAAGGATCCTAAAGTGCTTGGTGTTTTAGTAAAAATCTCTTATCTGTGTTATAGCTGGATGAACAGTACTTAAGGAATACATTATCTGAGAAATTTTACCATTTTTCATCAAATAATGTGTTCAACAAGTAATTTTATGAGGTGCTACAGTAATTCTGTGTAGTCGAATACTATAYATGCTAGAATAAAGAATTCAATAAACAACCACAATATTTACCACAAACATGTTCAATTATTTCATTCCTTTAAAAATGTCAGTTAATTTTTATGTTAAGAAGTACTAATACAATTCTGACCACCTTGAATATTTTATCACCATTTCCCCACCCCTGCCTTCCAAAAGAATAACCATCTGAATGAAGCCTTTTATTCTCATCTTGCAAACCAGAGATCCAGGGACATGAAATATAGACTTGACTCTGATTTTTTTCATGCACATAAAGAGAGAATAAGTCCTCTCTGCTTGTTTGCAGACAGTAAATGACAGTAAATAGGATCTACGTCKACTTCTTATTCACTGGTTGTGTTGAGGTGCTGACAAAGGGTGGATGTTTCATAYCTTGCTGATCCTTCCCTCACTCAGAGATCCTCTGGTGCACCTTTGTTCACCCAGGGTCAACAGCCTGGCTCTCTTTCTTTCCAACAGCTCATCTCACCTTTTCTTTTAAAATACTATAACCTTCACTGGTGCAAYCTACCTTTTGTAAAATTTCATATTGACCATTCCTTCAAATAAGAAAATATCAGACTTCTTTTAACATCCAGCTCACTCGGAATGATTTCAACACCTGCCTGACTGGGCAGGGCAGTAGAATGTTTGACTTGGAAAGGGTGGGGCTGAATTTTTAGAAACTGCTTAAGAAAAATTTCTGTACTTAAAAGTGAGCAAAATATAKAAATAAATCTTGAATCAGGTCTTAGAAGGCAAGTCCTCCTTCTCCTCTGCTCTTCCTCTCTTCTTGTCTTTTCCCTTTCTCGCCCTCCCTATCCCTCTCACCAGAGAAGTCATATTTTATTTTCTTCATCTCCTACACCCTCAGCAACAGACCAGGAGATCAACTYCGGGCCCACAATTATTTACTGATTTCTGGATCAGTCGTCTTCCCTGCTTACTGACACAGACAGTGCACAATATCTAAATAACAATGTACCTCTGATGTAGACATAGCTCTTTCATGRAAAGYATTGCTCTTTAATGAAGGAGCAGCAGACATAATTTGCTAACCTCTTTGGGATCCTACACAATGAAAGGTGCCTTATAAGTTACTATTAGTGCTACTGTGATTGGTACAAAAGCCTTTGTAGTRTCTCATCCTGGACAGATTCTTACAGCTCAAAAGACAAAGATATATTCAATGTTTTAAAAATTGTGGTCTACCATGATCTTACCTAATTTTATCTTATTGGGAGTCTTCTGCATACATTTAAATAATGATCAGATCTTCCTTCATCTTTATCTTTTCAGAGTGCTCATGCAGCCAGAATGATATCAAGGTATTAAAATTCAAACGTTATTCTTTTAAAAACCATTTTTTCTTTTTCTGTAAGTGTATGGTTTAATTCCATGTAAATTAATTTTACTCGGGAAAGTATTTTCTCACTTCAAGTATCTTTTAAATGCTTCTTTTTACACCCAACCTGCTGGCAAAAGAAATTAGAAAGCAAACAAATGAGATGATTTGCAGCGAAGAGACGGGATGCCGAAAGAGCACAGTATATAATTGGAAGAGCACAGGAGAATGTTTAAAATAAGTTTGAGAACAGCGATAAGGCTAAAGATGATGTTATCTGTTGGACAGAAGAAGCCATTAACATACACCAGAGTGTTTTCAATCACTTAATCAGAAAACCCTTTTCCTGAGCACTGTTTCTTGTCTGCGTGCCATGAACAAACATAAATATTTTGGATTTCCTGCATCCTTCACTCTGATAATGGGCTCTTAACTACAAGCCCTTCCCACCTCAAAGAAAGAGCTAAAAACAAATGATAAAACATGAACCTCAGAGATGATTTCTAGACCAGAGGAGTTACAGAATTCAACTGCTGTTTAAAACAGCTTTTGCACTACACTGTTAGTCCTGGCTTTATGTGAATGTAATTTAATACGAGACAAAAGGAGAATGGATGGGGATGAGGATGAGACTGTTCTCAATGAGCTAAAATGACTAAATTATCACCAACTGCAGTGGTATCTGTTCAGCCACACTGAAACAAAAGCTTAACTGTTCTGTTTTTGCAACAAATACAAAATCCTACTTTTYAGTGAAATTGCATTTAATTTCCTAGAAGTAAAATTAGAGAAATTTTTTTTTTAACCTCTTCCTACACATTATATGTGTGTGAGAAATGTTTAGGAGCTCAGATGCGCATTTATTCTAAAGTAGATCTTTGAGAGGCCTTGAGGATGTCATTGTTGCTGCCGCTGGAGGTTTTTCCACCAGTTTCTGATGGTGCAAGGAACAAATTTAGGTGATGCTAACTGTTCTATAGAAACAATGTCCCGGTTATTTCTATAGCTGTACAACTCCATCAAATCTTCATTCACACATTCACTCTTCTTCCTTGCAGCTRAATGGCAGTCAAGTCCTTATAGAGCTGCAAATCCAAATATTGCACCAAGAAAGGGCAAAACAGCATTCACTCTGTAACAATCAAAAGTATATTATCAAAACCATCCTAACTTTGGCAACAGCAGTGCGGCTTCAGGGGCTCTTTTCCGATAATTCTGACGCTGTTGATGCAATGTTTTCCTGGGTCCAAATGAGCTGTATCAGTCATTTGAATTATAATGAACCAGAAACTGCACAGTGTGTTTCAACAAATAAATCAAAGCGGAATACTTGGGCATCAGGTGAAACTAACTTTAAGTAATCATTACATGGAAAAAAAAAATAGGTGCATTTTAAAATGGTTTTGCAGTGCTTCAAATGACCAAGAGACAAATTTGTTTGCTATGGTACAGCACATAACAGGAAAAACAGACCATATAGTAGATTGATCACTAGTCAAGATTCAGCTTCCCAGAAGTTATGTGAAAATAAATAGTACCAAATAGTCAACTGGTGTAAGCAGCAACTCTGCACTGAACAATACCAWTTTGAGTTTGGCAAGGATCTGGCTGTTGCACAAGTTCAGGAACTTGAAAGTGGCAATTTTTATGGCTTTAAGTAAACACTTTTGGWGAAAAGCTGTTTTGAATTCTGGAATAGACTACAGGAATATAAAATACATATCTATGTACAAAACAAACAAAAAAAAAGGGGGTATTCTGGCACTGAAAATCACAGAAAATAACTGCTCTGTTCCATTAAAGTGTTTGAAAATATTATACCACTGAATTCATGTGCAAAATCGACATTTTCCCAGATGGCATGTAACAGTTATCAGTTTCGAATTTAGGTATAGGTGGCCTTTATTTTTTTGCCATCATAGAATGTGTTTATGAGCTCACACTTGTACTCTGCGTAAAAATAAACAAAACCTTGCATACACGCAGAATGCTGAAAGCAGAATTGAATTGATTCAATGCTTTTGGTGAATATTCCCTTTGTGTATCTGACTTAGCAACAGGAAAATGTTTATGACATTTTTCACTTGCTTTTCTTACAGGTGAAATGCAYTTTTTGTAATAAAAAGATGACTTTTTTTTTCTGTGGTAACTGCTAAGGAAATCTGATAGCTCATTAGAGACACTGTTTTCCCATCATAAACATTTCCTCTCATTACTGAGAAAACTGCCACTAATCAAATGCATTTCTGAAGCACTACAAAAGGATTTGGCATTAAATTTCAAGATAATGGTTGTTAAGTGTGGCTTGTTTCCTTCTTAGGCTTCATTTTAGTCTGTTACTGCTTTATTCTTTTTCCGTACACTGGAAAATGTGCAGCATTGTTTGTTGTAGAGTGTGGGACACAAATATGAATCAAACCTGTTTACATATGATTCTGATTTTGGGGGGAGGAATTACTTCTCAAACAATCAGACTTAATAACTGCTACAGAAACAGAATGCAAAGTTGGTTTGTTTTTYGTTTTAAAAAATGTTGGTTGAATCACATCAGAATCTCAAGACAATTCCAAGATGAACTGACTCTGAGAGTAAATGACCTCTTCATCTCAGTGATAAAGTTCCAGCCAAAATATTCTCTCAGCCTGAGACGTGATTCATTAGAAATATGTGCATGGTGTGGAGCTCTACTTTCTATCTGGCAGAGTCCAGCCTGCAGACTGATAAGAAGCAAATGCAAATGTCCTGATAAGAACTGAATGCAAATATTTATGATATGATATTCCCTGGGAATTATGTGCAGATAAAACAAAGTGTATTATTTTCCCGCTTCTCTTTCAGGTTTGCCAAAATGCCCTTTTTCGCTTTCGGAATTTGCATTTCTTCAAAATTGATTCGGCTTGCGTATTATGTTAAGCTATTTGTTTGCTAAGGATGGTAATTAGTTACTGTAATTACAGCAATGACAGTTGCTAAATTGTTTTTAAAGCATTACAGTGAGCCTGTGCCAGAAGATTGCAGTATTTTTTTGGATTTAAGCAGAGGCTGGAAAAACTCCCACTCTAAGGCCAGCATGGGATTTTCAACTACAAAGCTGCTTTTCCTGATTGAAATATTTTTTTTAAGAAATCATTAATTTGCATTGATTGTAAGTACTAACTTTAAATTTTGGTTTATTCACAGATCACAGAAATATTAGTGATAGTGGGCCCTGTGGGAAAGGAGATACAAGGGGGACTCCCATCGTAAATAAAAGTGAAAGCTGATAGCAGAGGAAAAATKGTATTACTATTACTCTGAGCCTGTTAATTAAACTCTTTAGCTTAGTTTTTAGATAAATTTAAAAAAATTTAAATGCCTGATTGAAAGTCATTCCTGAACTTTTCTGAGGTGCTCAGAGCTAAGTAAGAAACTCAGAAACAACTATATTCACCAAGTCCTTATTGTATAGCATGCTCTGCACCAAGACAGAGGAGAAAAGGGAAATGGACAGCTCTTGCAAATAAACTCACAGAGTTACAAAGTCAAATAAAGGGGTTTTTTTTTCTGGGTTGTCTTGACACTATAGTGATTGCTTTTCCATTTTTATTTACAGACTTAACTCTGGACACTTGCATCCAGAGTACGTCCAGGGTGAGTATTTGGTGATAATCCCAGAAAGCTCCAAGTTTCATCCTTTCCTCCTTCCCTGTAGCATTTCCTCCAAAGGAGTTATTGTCACAGCAGGAAGAGTGAGCAGCTCAGCAGTGGAAGAGCCCCAGGCATCATAGYATGAGCTCTTCCTCTTCCAAGACATGTGGTCTCGGGAGATTAGCTGGTGTGTGTGTGTGGGAACCCTAAGGCTTTCACCCATCTCTTCATTCTGTTCCTCCTTCCACTCCACCCCCGTATAATCTCATTCCCCACAGTTTATAGGAATAGACATAATCACTGCACTTTTCTTCCTCAGAGAAAAGGCAGTCTCCTTTGAGGCTTCAGTTCAGCTCTGTAACTAGGAAGAAGAACCCCTGTAACCCACCTTCCATCACCTTCATCCCTCTCTTGGGTGTCAATTCACCCAAAGCCCTGATGCCTGAAATCCTGGGATTTTTTTAGAGATACTTCCCACCCTCAAAAGCAGCCTTTCTTTGTGTTTCTCACCATATCTTGTTTCCTGTCCTGCCCAGTCCCATTTTTCCTGGCCCTGTGTTGCCGATGGCAGCGTGAAGTGCCCACAGCACCCGCTGACACCGGGTTTGAGCACCAGGACAGAATGAAAGCAGCCTTTACTTCATGGTTTGCAGGCCTCTGCTTTCATTTTGACATTGAAACAGCCTTTCAAAGGTGCACTKTGTTTTTTAGTATTATTTATCTAGCTGCCTTTTAGTAGTCATTTGCAGACAATTAACTGAATATTCAGTTTTTGCCCCAGARCACCAGCTTGCATAAGCTGCTGTCCTCTTGCTTACACAAAACTCCTTTATTCTGATGATATAGAGGTTTCACACTTATTTGGGAAAAAAAAAAAAAATCTTTTCTGTATTGTCTTTATGAAGTAGCTGAAGATCCAGAGAAATGCAAGTTTTATGATATCACCAGATCATTCAACACAGGGGAATCTTGCAGTTTCTAATCATGAGGGAATAGCATGCTAACAGCTCATGAGAAACACATGGTGTGACATTCTGAGGTCACTTTTCTATCCCATATATAAACTTACAAAAGTGGATTTTGACTGAGCAGTATTGGATCAAAGAACAACTTCAGGAAACATAAGTTAAGATTCAAATATCAGCTAAGTGATTGCTTAGCTACAGAAAGAAAAACATCTCYCCTGAAGTGAGAGAGTTTTCTTGTCCTGAGTTTCAAAGGCTTATTTCTTACAAAGTTTATTAGCTTATATTTGGATTATACTCTTCACTTTAAAACTCCTACAAAGGATTTACTTCCAAGRCCCTACACCAGCTACAGAGACAATATATCAGGATAGAACAGCCCCATCTGCCGCTAAGCAGATTTGTATCTAATTTATACTTGCATTTGGATGATAGTGTTTTAGAGACGGATGAGAGCTATCTTTAAGCATTAATTTGGATCAAACTTTATATGTCATTTTCATCTTAAAATGGAAAATAAATTGATTGTGTGATGATGTATGGTATGTCATAGACTATCCTCAGAATCTTTATTAAAGGAGTTAGAAAGATGAATACAAAAACCTTAATTATCATTAGGCATTGCAACAACTCATAAGTACCAATAATTCATTGGTTAACACATCCGGTAAGCATTTCATACCATTTATTGACCTTTTAAAAATCATTATGTACGAACTAATCAAGCAAATGAGAAACGTTCATATGTTGTGTTTCTTATGGAAAGTGAGATGCTTCCTACTTTGGGGTACACAATAGCRGAATATCTTTATATTTAACTTACATAATAAACTAGCAAATATGTTTGACTACTGCAACAGTAAGCATGACTGTAAAATTACATGCTACCTCTATAATGACTTTCTTTTGTTTTGTGCGTGTATACACATATATCCAATGCTATCATTTGCATTATGCATGCAGAACCTTAAACTCTACTACTTGTGAGTTCAGCAGATATCTTAGAGCTAGATGCAGAGTGAGATGCATGTGAAAATGTGCAATGCAAAGCACAGAACAGTGATATACATATTTGCATAAGCACAYAAAACATAGCAATCTACTTCTTCAAATCAGGACCAAGGCTGTGGAAACAGGCATGGGTCCAACTCAGRGGTTAGCACAGCAGGTTATAAAGGACATATGTAGAGTATATATTGCCAGCTTGATTTTAGAGTAAAATCAGTCTTGCAAAACACTTGGGTAACAGATTGGTGTCTGCTTTGCTTTTTCCTGGGTGGCAGGAAAATGACTGGGTCAGGGGAGGCTCCTGGAGAAAGGGGAATTTGCACTGTCTCRGCAGCTGAAGGGCTCTTGAGGAAACTGCTACTGAAACCCATCCTGGGTGGGAASGAAAAACACAGGCACTCACAGAGAAGATCTGGGTGTCTCAGGATAAAATACTGGGAAGAGAAGGGGAGAAATGCACAGCTAACAGCTTGAGTTGAWGGACAAAGCAAAAGCTCGAGGACTAAAGAGGAGGGTGCAGAATGGGAGCAATGCAGCTGACAGCTTCTGAGTGGAATGACCCAAGCAGGGAAGCAGAGRCAGACCTGGGAGGATTCAGGTGTTTGTAGCAAAGGGCTCTCATCCCTGCTTTTGACTTCTGTGCACTTTGACCCAATTATTTTGTGTTTTCTCTCTACAAKAATTTATTAATTACCCTAGTTTGGATTACAATAAAAAATGGCATTTTGAATTAAAAGCTCTTATTTTGAATGGGGTTTGTCATTTGCAGTGGATAAAATATAGGCAGAAAGCCTGACTACATTAGGATTCTGTTACGCTCATTTCTTGGATTTTTGTTTTAGGGTTTGCCTTGGGGTTCCCAAAAATAATCATATATTCATTAAAAAGGAGTCCCAGACCATGCAGAAGCTAAGAAAATGTTGAAATTCACCCAAACTAAAAAAAAAAAAAAAAAAAAAAAAAAAAAAAAAATCAGAACAGAAAAAAAAAATCGCTATAAGGATAAAAGCCCTAAACTGCATCATTTAAAAACTCTCTTTGTTTTTAAACTAGTCTCAGGCCTTTTGCAAGCTTGTGGTTGCTAATACTTTAACTGTCTTACTCTGCCCTGTCCAGGGACTGTGAATACAGAGCTTCATAATASTCTGCAAAGAAGTTTTGCACTCCCTTAATAATAGAACAAATGATTAGAAAGATTTCTCTGATGTAATATATTGTTTAAGGTGTTGTCTTCCTGTGTGAATCCTGGCAAATGATAGGGATTAAAATCCCACACAGCATTTAATTAACACCAGTGCTCTGGCAATAATAAAAGTTCAACAGATAGATACAATGCCTAGAAATGGGTGTTTGTTTTCCATCTTGAAATACATTAAAAGGAGGAAGTCAATAAATGATTGCAACTCTCTCACTTGACCAAGGCCAATAGACCCCGATTATTGCAACAACTGTTGATTTTATTCTAAATCAAAGATAGAAAAAGATTATATCAACACTGAAGTGTCAATTTCTGTGTAATTATTATRTTCTAACATGAGAAAAAAGGGATGCCTTGACTCTGCCTAGGTGTTTGGAGTTGGCAGTGCTTTTGCTAATAATGTCTCTTCCTGCACTTCTGTCACTGCCTTGCACAGGTCTGCTAGAACTGAAGATCTATCAGGGAGGACTGAAAAAAGAGAGTTATGAAGTGTGGGTCCTTATCAGTGAACAACCTGTCGTCAGCCCCGTGGTGAGCCGGTGACTGGATGCAGCTGTGGTGGGGACAGGGGAAGGAGCAGAGCCCCTGTGAGATCATTTCCCCAACTAGGGCAGGTCACACTAATGGSATTTGAAAGGGAAGGAAGGAGTACAGGTCCCTTTGCACTCTTTTCATGCACCCACTGTAAATCCTCCACTGACCCTGCTATGACTCAGTGTTGTTACATTTGTTGTCTGAGGTGTTGTGTAAGTCCTCGACTTAAAATCCAAAACCCATCCCGTGTGCTGCATGCTGTCCATTTCAGCCTTCTGCACAAAATTYGAATAATTTGGCAGGAATTTTCCACTTGCAGTCTTTCTTTTTTTACTATCAGAGAATCTTCCAAATAATCAGTTTCAGCGTTTTCCTCACATACATGACRAGATCAAAGTCAGCTTTAGTGTGTGACTATGCTGCCACTCTGCACCTGTGACATGGAGCAAGCATGCTGCACTGGAGGCTGCTAAGAGGGAACATCTATAGCCCCTAACCTAAGACATTCTTAATATCTTTTTCTAATGCTAAATGCTAGGAAGGAGTGTGTTGAATTTGATGAATTCTCATCAATACAAAAAGGATTTCAGAGGAATGGACCAGGGTGTTAGGACACACATGTCTGTGAGATTCACTGACTGGGACAGTGCTGCCTTGGGCTACCTTGGCCACAAGACTGGAGAGTTTTCACGTTCCCTGCCAGCTGAGAGCAGCCTACACCAACTGGTTCTGATGAAGTTTGGATCCCTGTCAAAGCCAGGAGAATGGAAGCCCTGCAGTGCTCAGTGTGAATTTCTAGACTTCTGTCCTTCCTGCTTTGAGACAGAGGACTTTCCAGAATCAGGTAACTTTCTCAGAGCAATACAGACCTTTCAGACAAGTTGGGTTTCCCCAGTTAAGTCCCATAAGTGAGAGGCAGCTTCTGTCCTTTAACAGGGGACAGCGTGATGAGTTCCCAGGAGCTGTGATACCTGGCTTCTTTTTTTTTTTTTTTTCTTGAGAAAAATAATAAAATATAACAACTTACAAAAACCCAAGTGGCCATTGTCTAAACATATAAATCTGTGCTTTAGATGAGCCTAGTCAGTCCTTGGTTTCTATTAATAAGATACATATTAACTATGAGAGAAGCTTAGGCACAGTAGGGCCCACGTGAAGATCTGTAGAGTCCTGAATTTATATTACAATATATGTAAACATATGGCTGATATCCCAAAGAATAAATTATATCAGCAGCATGTCGATATTTGCTGCCAGTCCCCCTTAGTGCAACTCTATTTAAAAATGCATAAAGGAGAATTGACAATGTAACCYTCACTTCACAGCTTCATCTAACAATTTGATAGAAAATAAAATGTCCAATTTGCTTATTTGAAAGATTTTCAGCTGTTAATGTAAGGAATAAAAACTGCAGTAAAATAGATAAACTTACAATGAATTGTCTAAAGAAAATTTGTGAAATTTTTTTTTTATGGTTGTATACAGGTATAAGGAAAATACATTAATTGTAAGTTACATCTATAACTTTAAGAATGTTAACTGTACATTATGCATTGTCTTAATGTGCAATAAAGACATATCTAGATAGGGAAGATCAAATAAATTTAGGTACATGTAACAATTCATCTGAGGAAGACTAAGGATCAGAATTATCTGAGACATTTCTACAAATTATTGGGTAGCTATATCTTTACAATTTTACAGTGACTTATGATTAGGATTGCACTACAAATACAAATACCATTTATAGGTGTATAAAACACATCACAATTTAGGAAGGAAAATCAGCTTTCTGATCAAATCACTAACAAATGAATGTATCCAAATCTAATATTTGAGGAGCTCTGAAATATGTATGACATGTTGAAACAAACCAAGTGCTTGCTAGCACAAATTAGAAGACAGTTCTGTTGTATTCCATTAAGAGAATGAACAYGTCTTAATCACAAGTCCTAAAATAGTCTCAGACTCCATCAAAAGAAATTCATTCAGCCCAGGTGCACCTCTTTTCCAATAAAGTTTTGATGGTAGATGATAGATGGTAAATATAAATTAGCTGTACTGGATCAAAGACCAGCTGTAATGATGGGGAGAGAAGAATGGCTGCATTCATCACATTATAAAGTGGAGAGAGACACGAAATGGTACTAGTTAAGATGAGCTGAGYGTATATGAAGAGGAAAAAAAATGAAGGGAAAACTAAGGTACAGAAGAGAGATTATGAATCATCATGCACAATCAGCATCCATACCTTATAAAAAAAATTATTACAGAAATGTGAAAAAAGCTGTTATTTTCCAAAAGGACTCTGCAGATCATTTTAGATCACTTCAGTTTCCTTGTGCTGAAGCCTCTGAAAATGTTGTGAAAAGAGATTGTAATCCTAGCTTGGTTTTGAATTGATGCATGTTTTAATGTTGGCACTAACTTTTTATCAAAATAAAAAATTGGAGCCGAAACTATCAATAATCTTAAAGGTTTTGCTAAGTAAGAAATCWGCTTGTAGATGAAAGCAATACAATTTTTACATAATACAATAAAGAAAACACATGAACTATGGAAATTTAAGCATTCTATATTTTTTCATTTAAAACTGTTGTGATTTTTGGTATTTGATATTGGAAGTAAAAAAACATCAAATGGAGGGTTTCCTAATCTGACAATTATTTAGCACAGCTAAGCAATATCTCTTTCCCACAAAGCTCAAGATGCGGTTGAAAACATGAACATGAATTTTTTTCAGTTCTTCTCACAAACTTCGTTAAACTTTTCTCAGTAATCCACTTTTTTCAAGAGTTTTTCCCTTTGGACGGAAGTTTATTATCTCCTGAAGTGCTTAATGACTCAAATTCATTGCTCAGAACTATCAGCAGGAAGATCCAGGCCCCGAGTTTCAGTAAATCTATGGCAACAGGCCTCAGAACTTGAAGAACTTCAAGCATGCAAAGGGAATCAAAATTGCTCAAAGCCAGTGCTTGGCCCCTTGCTGGATATCAAAGACAGAAAAGAACAGGATGTTTTTCTGTAATGGTCAGAAATAACCAGAGAAAGTTTTTTGGTATGGTTAGGACAATGCACCTAATGTAATTTATCCTAACTGCAGTAAATATAAGCACTCAACATCACTGATTAATACAGAAAGTCACCATCTCCTTTCTTCCTTTTCTGCACCCCTGACCGTTGCTGGGATTCCTACATTGACTGAGGCAGAGCTAGGGAAGATTTTGCTAAGTTTGTGCCTCATCAGCCTTGGCAGCAGGGACCTTCTCTGTTTAAATACCACTTACAGAAGTGAGGTCCTGGCTTATCTTAAAATTAGATCAAATAATGAAATAAAAATAATATTCATGACAGTGGTAATAACAGGTCATCAAGCTCACCTGACAGCTACATTTTAGCACATCTGATGATATTTCAATTGATGTTTCAAATGCTCCTTGAAGCATTTGAAAGCTTCAGTGATTTTATGAAGTATTTATTTGGCCTTTCTTTAAGAGCCATGCTGAGCAAGGACGCAATGAATCTAAAAGTAATAGATAATGCATTTTCACACTTAGGCAAAATAGCTTAACTCCAGCACACGGTAAATTCATTGAAGGTTTTACTTTTGTTTTTATGTCTTCATCATGGCAATGCTCTGTTGATGACCTACCAGTACCAAAGAACAGACTGATTCTATTCAGGACCTCAGACCTATAAACTGCCTCAAAGGCCATCCAATAATAATTTGCATCTTAAATAAACTTGCTCCTTAGTATGAGCAAGTGTTTAAAAAGGCAAAATACATCTGTTAATTATAAAACTCCTCTTTGACAGCAGAGAATTACTTGAAGTGTTAACTGAGCTTCTAATTACCTAGTAAATAAATAAATGTATTGTTCCTTCTGAAGAACTRTTTAAATCTACCTGGAAACAGTGCAGAACTATATTCATGGTTYAACACACTTATGGAGTGACTGTGTTTTCCAATTTTATGAAAGATTTATACAATTCAATAAACCTTGTGAGAYTTTACTTGAGTTTCCTTTAAAAATTATGGCAGAAATTCTGCTKCATACCAAGTATTTTGTTATATTAATGTTTTTTACTGCAGTATGGCTGGGGTAACAAAGCACAAAGAGGGTTTTTTCATAGCTATAAATCATTTCCCAGTRCCTAGATGCTAGAGTATTAGACATACTCTAACGCAACAGAGATAAATGTCATCTGCATAATATAATGTGAAATATTTTCCCTGTCCAGTGGATTTTGATCGAAGTAAAATCAGTAACAACATGATTTTGATGGGTGCAGGCTCAAACAGAACAGTAGTAGCACACCTAGACTTTGTGTGGTTTGTGTTCTACGTACCCTGGAAGACAATCTCTGTTGTTCATGTCCTGCCTACTCAAGCCATACCTATCTGGTGATAATTCATTTCTTTAAACCATTGCCTTTGACAACACTGATAAAACTGCCTCCTTTGAAAAAAAATGTTCAAAATTTCTTTGGCACTTCGGTGTTTCAACTGCTGCTACAGCCATGATGGTCTAAAAATGTAACAGAAACAAAATTTGCGAATTACTCTCAGAAAGGCTGTGCAACTGAAGCATGCCTGTTTTTCCAGCTACATATTATCTTTTCTTAAAATTTTTGTCTCTGAAAGAACGCATTTCTATATGCACATGGACATTGCTTCTGCTCTCTGTTGTCATTCTCACAGGAACTCTGACTGTATTTTCCAGTCAAGTTTCATGCTGATATAAGGTCTCTATCTTAATTGTCTCTTTCATAGCTTTTCCCATAGGAGCATGGATGAGGAAAAGGTAGATTATTTCTCTGTTTGGCAGTGCTTTGCTTACACAGAAGCATCTTGGAACTTCAGTTAATTGGATGAAATTTAGAGCCAGTTAAGGCAATCCTAAATTACGCTGTCAGGGCTTCTATAGGGCCGGGGTATAAATGTTGGTAAAGAATTTTCCCACTGCTCCTAGGCTGTATGAGACTTCACTTCATCACCCAGTTATATATTTTGATACATTCTAAGCACTGAAAAACCCCACATTTTTATCTCAGAAAATAATCAACCGAGTGCATGTAAGTCAAGATGTGATCCTCACATAATAACTAATTTAAGACGGCTCAATGAAAAAGTGATTCTAAAAATGCAAAGACCACTTTATATCTGATCAAATATATATTTTAAAGGTTGTGGTTTCAATTTAGAACTCTTTAATTGCTGTGGATAAAACAGGTAATTCAACAGAGGGAAGTCTCTCTATACGTCTTACTTTCTTAAACTTTGCCAACATTTGTACAGTTGGCTTACCAAGTTACTGTCTTTCTACTGAAGTGAAATGCACAGATTGGAAAACACAAGTTATGCTCTTTTTTGTTGAGGATAACACCATKCTGTTGGTTAATAGTAATCAGAAGTCATTGAAGTGTTTACTAGATGGCTAAGCAACGAGACTTACTAATAGCTCTTCCTTCAGAAAGGGTTATCAGCCTCTGCTTCACTTTCATGTTTTGTGTCTTTTATCTGAAAAGCACTTTTTAGGCCTACAATTCATGACAAACATAATGAAGGTCCATGCAGATTTCAGATTTCTAATCAACTCACTTAATTTGTCAATGAATGCCAACCTATCATATCTACTTAATGTATAGCATGCTTAAAATAAGCAGAACTGCAGTGTATATTAAGAGAAAGRGGGTATTTCACTGCCAACAAAAGGCTGTTGTACACAAGTTTTTAACAACGTGTTACTGATTCCCAAATGGTGTGTTACTGATAGTAAAACTGGCCTGTATAATGGTCCTAGAATGCACAAAACACAGCTCTCTTGCCTTTGTGGAGCATTACTCAATGGTTTGTCTTGTAGAGAACAAAAAATTCCAGATCAGGATTCAAAATATTTGGTAGCTGAAGCCTTTTGTTGCTGAGTTAGTCATAGCTGAATCATTTACCAAAGGATGCACAACTAAAGAARGAATTGCAGATCTCCCAGTGCTGCAAAGATCTTGCAGTTATCATAAATGAGATTGAAGCTATGCCTTCTGTATCAAAAGGATTTGGGGCACATGCAGATGTCCTGCATTTGCTTTGGAACTGCTGCTAAGATCACATCAACTAAGAATCAAGTTTTAGCAATATTCATAAAGAATATAAAGGGATGTTACCAAGTTTATTGTATGCTTTGAAATTTCAAAGTGCTTCTATCTGARCTGCTGACTGAACAGTTATGTCAAATACAGAGTTAAAATATTAAAAACTGGGCATTCATATAATCTCTTTGAACACTTGTGAAACTAAACAGCAATACTGCAGGATTAAATTGGTAAAGTACAAAAAGTCTCCATATGGCATCTTCTGCGTGTTTTAAATGTGAACACTGCTTTGTACATATGCCATTCTTGTCAAATTGTTATGTAGYTCTGCAGTTAGTCTGAATTTCTGCAATGCCATGGTGTATTGACAAATCCACACATCCTATCTCTCTGGTCAGAAATATTGAAATGGTAACATTGGTTATAGTATAAGAACACTTTTCAGGTAAGTATTGTTATAATTCATCCCTTGGGAGTGAGGGTTTGAAATTCAAGATGGTTTAGGCAAAAGCTTAAAAGTATGGTTTCAAATTTAATGAAGTAATGCAAAATCCTTTTTTCATTTGGGAAATTTTCTGTTGCATGATCTTCCTTTCTGATTTCAGACAGGGATGTTCCCATAAGAAAAGTGARTAAAAATAGTAGGGTACAGGACCGATTAAACATTCAGGATCATTGTGGATAAGCAAAGTGCTTAAACCAGACTCTTTCTACTCCAGGCAATTTAGCCAAAGAGCCAAACTGTCCTCTTTCAAAACACAAGAGCCACAAAAGACACAAGGATATGCAGGATCATCTGCTCTATCTGAAGTCCATATATTTTGGAATAAAATTTAGATTCTCTGTTGGATATTACWTGGAAGAAATTGTGTAATGCCTTAGTACCTGAGCTTCACTGTCTGTAAATGCAAAAATTACTCTTTTTCTGCTGTGTACTCAGATGCATGACACCAATGCTCATATGAAAATGCCAAAGTCTTCAACAGAAACAAATTTGATAGTGAAAAATATTATTTCAAGGACAAAAGCTTTCAATAAGTTATTCAATGCAAGTTTTTTATTCAGACCACCCACCAACAAAAATAGTTAATGTATTAATACTTATCATAACTACTCCTTTATCATAATTTAATATCAGAACTKAGCTGAAAATAGAGATTTTTGGGAAGCTATGGTAAGCAACACCATGCACTAAAACTTCTATTCCCAACACCTGCCCTTTTGCAGCAAGTGCTCTTCTTGGGGTTTGTGGCTGGCCAAAAAATAAATAAGAAAAAAAGAACAAAAGATAGGAAAACTGGGAAAATTAACAGAAATGCAAACCAAGAATATTAAGCCGATATTAGAATTATCTTCAAAGCTTGCCTGTTGGTATTACTGGCCTTTAAGCATACATTTGCAAGCTACATAAAGAAAAAAACCTCTCAAATGGCTGTTCCAAACCCTAATTGTTGTAACTTATCCATGCATTCCAGCAAAAATTTTCAGTGSTCTGCAGAAATGTTTGTTCACTTGCTGCAAACCATGTCACAAATCTTCACTGCAACAGCTAATATTTTACAATTGATCAAATAAACTGGGATATGTATTCTAAATATGTGACTTAATGAAAACAACTAAAAGATTTATGCTCCATTTAATGTACTTAGCTGAAGTCTCATGGGATTGCCAAAGGAGATAAAAACTGCAACATGGGTTAATGCTTAGTTATCTTTGGTTAACTTATATAGCTTAGTAATCAAAGGACATGAAAGGAAAACCTTTGATAAAAACTAGCCTATTTTAAAATTCCACAAAAGACAGCTGCCTTCAAACATAATACAATGTAAACTTTTATACTTCCAAACAAGAGCTCATAGCTAAACTTAATTTGCAATTTATAGACAAGACRGTATTCTTAGTTGTTTGGTATTCTATTAAATGTAAAAATTAGTTTGGGGAGAAAAAATAAGAATGTGAAAGGATAAGTAGTGGTGAGAAATACACATATTTTCTTCTTCTTGTMTTTCACTGGCTTTTGCAAGACATAAGTGGAAAGCAGTGTGGAATGCTACTAAAGAAAGATAAATGAATAAATATGAGTAAATAGTCATCCAGGTCTCTGTCAAATTCCCAACATTTTGCAAACTGAAGTAAAAGTAAAAAGGGTCTTTGTTTAATCCACTGAAGAAGAGTGTTATTGATTTTTATAATGATATCCCCTAGTGGGTGAATATTGCTGTTGATGGAAAATGGTCAGGTGGTATACCACTGCTGTGGTAAATGTTAAAACAAAAAGTACTTAATAAATAAGAATTACACCAGGCTGCTTCTGTACTTGAAACCAAGGTGCAAGCCCTCTCAGGGCCCAAGGCAGACAATCTATTCCAAATCTGCTTTCAGTTTCCTTAAATGCAGCGTTTGTGCTCAAATCCCCAGAACATCCAAATGTCCAGGTTACTACCAGTGACTGAAAGACTGGACATTCTAGACACTAAGCAACAGAGAATGTTATATTGCAAGAAGAAAATAACTAACTTAATGTCAGAAAAAAAAACAGAAGAGAAAACTTTATGGGTGTTTTTTCTATTTTGGAGGAGGGACAGGCAGGCTGGTGTGCCACTTGTGCTTGTTTCTATCTGATGTCTCTTTATTGCTTGTCCATGGATAGCTGTGGACCCTACCCCATCTTCATTTTTACACCTCACTTTCACAGACATGGCAGAAAATTATYATTCTGCTATTACTCCACAGTTTATTTTCTGTGTGGTCATGAACCTGAACTTCTTCTTTAAGAGTAATATGTTACTCCAAATCATATTGGCGTCTGCTGAAATTCAGAGTTTGCTGTCAAATACAGTTTTGTAATTGGGAGATCTGGGAAATCCAAGAGGAAAAAAGCTGTATGAGCTTTAGGACTGTGTATCTTGCAATACTTATTACAGAACTCCATAGCTGTGATTATAAAAGCATGGAGTGGAGGAAAAAAATTCTTTCTGTCTGTCCAAGCAAACAAGGAGAGACGAGAGGGCATGCTGAGAGGCTGTATGAGYAACACTAGGTTTTCCCCTTGATGGCTTAATGTCAGCAGGGCTGGTCTTGTTGAAATTAATCCAGTCACAATAATGGCATAAAGACATGCATTTATACCTCTATTGACTTTTCACGTTCACAGGATAATTGTTGTAACATTTTCTTAAAGGCCAAAGACCTTTTGATGATAAATATATCTCATTACATGGAATTTTATATGTAATCATCATATGAATCTTGGTATAATTCAATGGATGTATTTACCATGTGTTAATCCTAGCATAACAAGCCTTTAACCTATGTGACTTAATTATAGGCATATCATCAGATTTACTGTAAAAAATGCTTTTTTTCACTCACATCTGCTTTTAAAAACACTTTCATTTTTTAACTCTTTTGTGAATTRCCTATCAAAGAGTTCATCTTCTCTGCTTCTGACCTTGTTTGTAGGTAAATCCAGGGATGTGTGATACCACTATTTGCTCAACTACAAATGGAGCAGGTAGAGTTAGAGCTAGAGAAGCTTCTGAATGGAACATTCAAATAAACCTAGACCTGTCAAAGACTCCTCCTATGTTTCATCTGAAATACCTCTCAATTTGCCAATGTATAATTAATCAATTCTGATGAGATTTTTCAGTCAGCAGTGAGTGGCAAATGCATTTTCATTGTATGTAAACATGATCTATGAGACAGTGTTTAAAACATTCCTGAAAAAGAGAAATATTGATACCAAACTCTCTTAGTAGCCCAAATCTCTGTCTGGTTAGAAATGAACAGCAGATACAAGCAAAAAGTGAAGAAAATTCATCTGTTTGGATTAGAGAAAACTTCAATTGCAAGAGCCTAAACTGTGGATACATGTGAAAATATTCAAATGTTCTCCCTGACTTCTGGAAGAAGGATGGGATCACAGAATCACAGAATGGTTCAGGTAGGAAGGGAAGTCTAGAGGTCACCTGGTTCAACCCAGCTTCTCAAGCAGGGACACCTACAGGCAGCTGTACAGGACCATGTTTAGGTGTTTTTTTTTTTAATATCTCTCCAAGGAGGGAGACTGCACAATCTCCCTGCACAACTTGCAATGGTGCTCAGATACCCTCACAGAAAAGAAGTGTTTTCTTATGTTGAGACAGACCCTGCTGTGTTTCAATCTGTGTTCATTGCTTCTTGTCTTGCCTCTGGTCATTCTTGAAAAGAGTCTGGTTCATTTCTGCACCCTCCTTTCAGGTATTTATATACATGATGAAATTGCCTTAAGTTGCAYGAGGAAAAGTTTGCATGAGTGTTGTTAGCAAAACTATTAAATAATCAGAATTCTAGAACACTGTGTTTTGATACCACACATCTAGAGATATTAAAGGCTGGGTATAAACTATCAGCTGGAGATTGTCTAGTCCCCCAGACCTTRATTTTCGGAAGTTTGTTTTACTGCACAATCTCTTGAGGTGTCTTTCAACCTTGCAGTTCAGTTCTTTTCTCCTTTTAGTTTCCCCAAACTATTTCATTTGATCATTTTAAGTGCACTACTGTCACTTGATTATAGACACACGCTTGGGAGTCAGACCTTTTTTAAACTAGTTCTTGTAACATATGGCCTTTTAAAAATGTAAACAGATTTTAGATATTCTTTCAAACATATACTTCAATATGGCAGAAAATAAACCCCATAAAAACAATGTTTCTTTCATGAAAATTCCATATCCATGTGATAGTTTGAGCAATATATTRAGAATACATCCAAAAAAGTCTTATTTAAAACAGTACAAAGACCCAGTATGTATATAATTTACATGTRTTCAAGTTTATAGTGCCAAATGGTATTCAGCCACTGTGATGTAATGATCTATATGAAGTAAATTCTGGACAATCAGTGATTGTGTCCAAAATTTTGTCAAGTATGGGAGAGGTTCCAAAGGACTGAGAATAGCAAATATAGTAACTGGTTTTGTATTTGGTTTTTTGTTTGTTTGTTTGTTTGTTTTTTTAAAAAAAAAGGAGCAGAAGAGGATCTTCGAATTATAGTGTAGTTAAAGACAGCCAGAAAGACACACCAACAAATCATTAAACAATCCAGCTGAAAGCACCAAGAAGATAACAAGGTGAAAAGAAACAGCCAGCATAGATTTGTCAATAACAGATCACATGATTCTAATTTCTTTCTTTGACAGGATGACTGGATAACAGCATAGCAGAAGGCAGATTTGATAAATCCTGACTTGAGCAGGTCTTTCAACACGACTCTGCATACTGTTCCCATAAGCAAGAGAAATGTGGTCTGGATGATTTAGTGAAAAGTGTGTGAYGAAGTAGTTGGAAAACAGCACCCTCCACAATGATTATTACAGATTCCCTGTCAAACTGGAGAGTATTTCAAACAGAATTCTGTAGGAATCCCTACTGGTGCCTCTGTTCTAGTATGATTTCCACTCACAACCTCAGTAGTGGGATGGATGACACAGTTATGTTTTTTATACTTGGCATTTGTCCAAAAAGTAAGTGGAACAAGACAAGAACTGCAAAGCATTTTGTCAGTTCAGTCAGAATACAAACCATTCCTCAAATCCTGGAGAAAGCATCCACAAGTGAACGTGAAATGCAGTCAATATACACGCAGAATGCTAAACTTAAAGGAGYTATATGAGCAGTTGTTAAATGAAGAATAAATAGGCAAGATTATTGTAAAGCAAACACACACAGCAGGCCATAAACTAAATAGTTTCTTGCTGYTGCAAAAGTGTCTGTAACTGAAGGGGGGGTCAGAAGTGTTGTCTATAAGCTATCAGAGGTGCTGTTCTTGATGTTCTGCTCTCCTTGTGTATTGCTCAGACCTCAGCTGGAGTAATGTCTCCCAYTTTGGTCACCACACTTCAGAACAGATACAGAAAATTTACAGAGAAAATCCAGAGGAGAGCAAAAAGAATGATAAGAGCTTTGGAAAACGTGACCTACAAGGAAAGGTTGAAAGAGTTGGATTTGTTTAGTCTGGAAAAGGGAAGACTGAAGGCAGGCATGATAATGTCTTCAAATATATAGAGTTTGTTAGAAAGAGTGCAGCGATCAATTATTCTTAGGGCCTGAGTGGGATTTGTAGAAGAAAGCCATATAATTTGCAGCAAAGGAGATTCAGGTTACATGGTTTTCAATTGGAAGGGCAGTTAAGGGTTGAAACAGTTCACTGAGGCAGGTTGCAGATTCTCTTTCACTGAAGGTTTTTAAGAACAAGTGAGATATGTCATGTTTGTTTTATGTACAGTGAGGATAGGGAATGAATTATTCTATGGCTGTAGATACCTTCCAGCCCTATATATCTGTGATTCCTATGACATGAAGCATTGATTCCACGGACACACAAAAGGATATTGTGGAATGTATCTGTAGACTGCTTCTCGACAGTAATTTGTATGACTGCATAGTAGACTGTACTGGGTGTTCCAGAAATTAAAGAGCTCAAATGTCCCCAGTAAAGATCTCTACTTAGCTTGTTCTTCAAATAATAATGTGGATTTACACTCATGGATAAAATAAGCACTCTTYACATAAGTGAAATCAACACTCTCAGAAATACAAAATATAGAAATATTTTGTTTCTTAGAGGAAAAATAACTGCTTGTCAAACCATGAACCAGTAAGTGGYGAAAATGAACATAAAGATAATGCCCACTGGGTTGGTAGCCTCCTATCTCATTATAGTGAATGAGATACCCATAAAACCCTGTGATTTTTGTGGCTGATAACAAACACCACATAAACCAAGACCAATATCRCTGTGTTTCATCAATGGCAGGAATTCAGTGCAGCATCTGAACCTTGGAGACTAGCATAACTGTTCTGCCCATGTCCAGATAGTATCTAAACATAAACAAAGTCAGGGTGATATGAGCCAGAATATGAACTAAGTACTGCATTGCTCTAAGTATGCATAAGTGGGTTTTTCACATTATCACATTAAATTTGTTGATGGCAATGAGACCTGAACTGCTCCCATGAGGAAATCAGTGGAAGAATAGCCYTACTTTGGTAAATCAGCACACAGGGATGTCAAATACTAAACACTCATAACTCAGGTCCCTCAAACCATGAAATTGGCTTTAAAATATGCCTTTACTGTGTCTTACAAGGACTGTCTCATTCCTCTTCTAGGTTTTGAGCCTGCAGTGCTGACCCAGATAACTTTTTTTCAGCCTTTTTTCAGCAACCATTAGAGAGTCATTAACTTTTTCACTTTTGTAGGAAGAAGGAAAAGAAGTAAGGAAAAAAATACACTTGTAATCAAATCTCTAGCCAATACCAGTTCTTGTGGTGGTTTGCTCTTCCTCCAGATGTAGGGGAACTGCTTTGCCTTGGTCAGCATGGTGATAGCCTGGATCTGATCATTAGAATATAGGCAAATAAATTGCTTTATTGTTAGTGCATTGCCTCACAGTATTTTCATCCATGCTGCGCAGTTTTCTTTGTGAAAACACATGGGCACAACTTATGCTACTTCACAAGTCAAGAAYCAGCCTCAGGAATGAACAGAAGAGAAGCCAGAATTCCTATGTATGACCAATAGCGCACTTTTTTCTAAATTTTACATCCATTTTTCTAATAAAGAAAAAGTACACAATGTGTGTGCATCACCAAACAAAGCTAAGAGACCAGCACACTCCAAAAGGCAGGTGGTCAGTGCTTCATTTAAACTTCATTTAAACTTCATTTAAAGAAGGAAATCCTGCTGCCACTAAACTCCTGGCAAGAATTCACCTCTGGATTTTCACACTAAGCTTTACTGAACAGGAGGACCGCCACTGGGAGAAAGAGCAGCAGTTAGCCGAAAAAGGAAGGGAAAAATCACTTTTGACTTCTTCCATGTTTCATCATGGTCTCTGATGCAAGACAGAGCAATTTGGACGCCATAGCTTTTACACAGAAAATAAAAAAATACAGTGAATAAGTACAGGAAGATATAACTATACATGACATACTAGTGAGCAATATTTGCRCAYGWAGATCTAGATAGGTGTCTCATTTRCATACATATTCAGATAGAGATATAYAYACACATACACAAAYCCATATATGGGATATGTTTACACTCCACAGCCCCTTCCTTATCTCCTGGGCACCTCTCAGCAACGGCACAGTTGAAGCCTTTCTTGAAACCTGTTTGAACTTTCCCTTTACTGTGAGGACAATAAATTAACTTTAAACTAACCTCTAATTTGAGATTTCATCCCATACAAAGCAAAGTCAAAAGCCAGCAGGTTACCAGTGGAGCATTAGAGAACGTGGCATCTCCACTGATGCAGTGGGTGGAGAGAGGAAGCTATTAACATGTCTGTAACACTTCACTTTATACACAACTACCCTGCTTTTAACTCCAGCCTTGGTCGCTGAGGTCAGGCCAGACAGAGCTGACTAATAGTGTCGCTTTCCTACTGCCTGGGCACTCACCCTGCCACAGCACAACAGCAGAGCTGGAGGGGGTGGTGTGACACCTCGGCAGGGGCACTGGAGAACCACTCCTCAGGCTTTTCATTAACGGTGGATATTTGGGAAAGAAGTGTCACACCAGTGTCACACTGCTACAGCTATAAAGCTGCTGAAAAGAGAGCTGCTTAGCCATTCTTAAAAAGCTGTTATGTTAAGGCAACAATGAATAGGACAAGGTACCTCATTGTCAAGCAGGTGGTGGACTTTCACTCCACATGAGTGGGAGCACTCATTGGGCACCTGAGTGCCCAAATTGCTCCAACCAAGTGTTAAGGAGCTCACAAAATATASTTGTCTGTTCATTATGTCAGGTTTAAAATAAAAGCATATATGATGAAATGCTTCAACAGAAATTGAATCTTCAAAAGTTTCAGTTCATAAATGCATCCTCCAGACTGATGTATGCAGTGGGGCATTCATATAAAGTTATAAGCTAGTGGAGCATGAAGCATTCATTCAATCATGTCATTTTTGAATACAAAATAACAGCAGATTTTTTTTCAGAAAGTAATTCAAGCTTTCCCCATCACKATGGTTGCATTTGTACATGTCATTCGACAGAAAGCCCCCAGTGTAAAGGGTTTTCTCTTTTCCAGACCAGTCAGTCCCTGGCACACCAGCAAAGARCGGCGCAGAAGAGAGGGCTGTAGGCAATGCCTACCACTTCCACTTCTCTCCAGCTTCACAACTTTGATGCTCAGCACATCAGTGTGGTTAAGAATCCAGCACTTCCTACTGAAAACTTCCAGCAGGGAGGCAGTGGGAATATTACCCCTAAGCTGAGTATTTTGGCCATAGGCACTGCAGCAACTGGGATGCATGACTTAGACAAACATGGGCTAATACAGCACCACAGAAGTGAGTCGATCTCTCGGCCTCAGGAAAACACCTCGACCAAGAAGGGCAATCCTTCTTCTCCAGCAGAAGAGCTTGCATCCTGAATTCATGACACTTTCTTCCTTGCATCCTGAATCCAAAATGTTTTTTCACCACTCATCCATGGTAATTCAGATTTCAAGAATTAGAAGGTAAGCGGTGTTAATTTTATAGTTGATCTTTCTGATTCATATTATTGTAAATCCTTTCAAGATTTCAAGCAATTCAAGATCCAATTTACTCTTCCTAATACAGGTTTTTTTYCTATTAAATACAACATTGGGTCATTTCCATTCATAGAGATCTGAATACACCACCCTTAACTAATGGGATAGAATACTTTCTGCTAAATGCACTTGATATAACTAAATTTGTTACTCATGCTTATAATGCAATTATTGATGTAATGGATAAAAAAATTAGAACCACAAGAAATTTTGTAGAAAATATAGCTGAGACTTCAATGGCATTCTGAAATGGCAGAATTGATGCACACTTGCATAAAGTATAACAAATAATGCAGAATCTCAATATATTTTTTAATTAATGCTCTTTACTGGAAAATGAAAYGCACATTTGCTCACAGTAAATGTGGGATTACTTCTTTAATAGAAAATTAAGACAATAGAATTATAGAATCAAATTATTCAAAACATGACAAACACTTCTAAAATGAAGGAAAAACATAAAAAGAAAAAGAAAAATACATTAATAGAACAGGCCAAAAATAATCTCCAAGATCCAAAATGTTTTGCTTAGGTGTTCTTCATAAAGACAGAACTTTTTCTTCCATCACTCTTGCTATTTTCTCTACAAAAATAGTRTAATATATAATGGAAATTGTAAAAAATATCACAGTGATATTAAAAGAATTACAGAGGTGTCACAGGTTGCCCTGTGCAAAGAACTGCTTATACAAAACAGGAARGAGTATTAAACCAGAGGATTGAACCTCCAAACAAAACAGATTCTTTCCTGTAGACAGGAACAGATAATTCCTCTAAGGTACCCATGTGGAGCAGATTTTCTAATTCTTTCCTCATAGAGTTTCCTATAAATTCTGCTCAGTTTGGTGAACTCRCAAATAAACCAGAAAGGATGAAACAACTGGAGTGTTTACTTAGCCTTTTTTTAATCAGAAATTCATTCTGAACAATGATTCCTAGATTTAAAATCAGGCAAGAGACTTTCCACTTGTCCATAATAGCAGATGATTCATTTTACTTCCTCTAAAGAGGCTGAGCAGCAGTTGCACATTCAGTAAGAGCTTCATTCAAAACACTAAGAGCTGAAACTCAGTGAGACATCTGAAATACTGAATCACTTCTGATAACCCAGTGTGAAGAAAATTAAAACTTGAGCCAGTTCAGCTTAGGACCTCAGGCTGGACAGGCTGGAGCACTTGCCCTGTAAGGAGAGAGTGGTGGAGCTGAGCTGCTCCAACCTGAAGGGGCAGTTCCAGGCATCCAAGAGCATCCTGCTGGGAAGCTAGGCAGTTTGCATCTTTTTTGTTTTTCAAGAGCAATCYGGACAAAGCCCTATGCCCTAACAACATAATACAAAGAGTATTACAGTTGTGTATCCCAACTATCACTGTTTATACAGATGATTGCTTTTTCTTGGCTGAATCAATGGGAATCTCAAGTCRGTGTAAGCCTAAGGAAATGCTAAAAAGTTTGTCCCCATTTCATTCACAATCAATACAGAGTTACAGGCTATGTTAGAGACTGTCTGACTTGACCCCTTGTTCCTCTCTGTGGCTAGACAGAAGGMAGCACCACAGGGAGACTGATTTGATCATGCAGACTGATCTTCCTTGGTCTCTCTCATATTCCTTCTTCTATATCTCATATAGTAACCTTAGGAAAGGAGGATTCTGAGTTAGTTGAACTTGAATTTTGCTGCGATACTTCCTTCTCCTTAACCAGCAGTATTAATGCACAGCACACAGATCCTTGGGAGATGCTTCACTATTTCAGTGTAGCAATGGGACTTGAAAAGTTTGGAAGGTGTGTCTTGGTTTGCTAGTAAAAGAAAATACTTTTCCTTCACAGACAAGAACTATTGAATTAGGTCCAAAGACTCCTGTTAGTTCTGTGGGTCAGGTCTATATATTCAATGTGTCTAGACTTGCTAGCAAGGGAGAGGAATCAGTCCTGAGTTTGAATGTATGAAGAATGTAATAATCCATATAAATGCAGAAAAATTAAATTTTCATTTTCTTTGTGAACACATGGTTTCCACAGTTGTCTTTGATACTTTGAAATCAATCAATGGGAAAAGTGTCAGTTAATGGGAACTGGAGAATTAGTGCAATGCACATCTGAATTCACTCAAGTGGAGTCAGTCAGAGTTTACAGCTGTAAAGATCAGTACAAAATCTGGCCCATACATTCTTTTCCACAGTTTTCAGCTAAAGAATGACAGCATGGCCATCTTCATGACTTTAAACTGAAGCTCTTTCCTTGTCCATATCTCACCTCTGCATACAATATTGAAATCTTGAGTATCAGGTGGGTTTGTGCAAGAAATCAAGGCAGTAATTCTCATTACAAATCTGGGCTACTGATATGAAGTGCAGAAATACGGGCTGCATACAATAAGAAACACCTGGGCTTGAAACAGGCCCCCATCRGGGGATTTATCTTTCTAATAARCACTCTTTAAATTCCAGTTATTAAAATGAGGGAAATAAAAGACTTTTTGTCCCTTCATAGTATTTTGGAAATATGTTGATTCTTGGTAAATCCTTTCTGTAATGGAACAACTACTTTGAAAGCAATTAATTGTATTTGGTCACCATTTCAGAATGGAAAAAAAAGGTACCTTTTTTCAACTCCAAGGCTGTTTTTTATGTTGAAAAAAGTGACAAAACCATTTTTAAAATAAATTTTTGAATATGCCAGCAACATTAACTAGTTCTTTTTTTCCTACTGGTAAAAAGACAAGGAAAAAAAGACAAATATGGTAACAATATGGATAAAGTAAATGCTAACTCTCAATGAAATATAGGACTCACAGGGACATGACCAGATGAATATATTTATTTTTACAAGGTTAGGCTGCTATACACCTTAAGTATTGCAAATCTTGTAAAACAATCATTTTAAAGAATGATGGAGACTTCACACAGATATGTTCTAAAAAACTTGAAACATATTTCAGAGTAGCTTGCATCAGCAATGCACCCTCACTTAGCTTCGTAAATGTCTGTGTGTAAAAGGGAATACATGCACATATGCCTCTGGGTCCTCAATCTATTTAGGTTTTCTGTTGGATYGTGTGTTCAGAACTTTGTTCCAGGCATCATATTGAGCTGGGGAAGAGTCTTACTTACAGAGTGGCACAGATAAGATTATTTTTCATTTCAGGTCTCTCTCTCACCCCTTGTTTCTCAGGCCAGCACATTTTTCATGACTTAGGTGTCAATAAGCACTCCAGTGGGCCTTGCTTTGCTGAGAAATCAGAATTCAAAGCAGGAACAGGAAAAGGTGGGAATGAAACTGGAAGGTGTGCAATGATCTAAGACATTGTACTGTAAGAAGCAATCCCTTTTTGCTCCTTGTCTCACACATTTAAGTGTGTCTCATAAAGCCTCAGCACTACTTGTTGGTCACAGGTTAGCAAGATGCATRTGGCTGAAGTGGAGGAAAACTGGGTAGGCAGGGAAATGATAGTRTAGAAGGAAGAGTTTTGGTGCTGATCATTGCCCTTGGCTGGCTAAAATGGGTAATAATGGAAAAGATATATGGGATAATCTACTTCCACACAGTCCCACWCACATTAGTACAATTATGATCAAGTTACAGCACACCTGGCATGCCTAGTCCTTTCTTTTTGTGATAATGTATTACAAGACTTTGTGGTAATAGCTAAAAAATAGAAAGTAATTTTCTAAACCATTATGATTTTGAATACATTACCCCATCTCAAACTCATTCCAACATCACTGCGGAATTAAAGGAAAACAGGAATTTTAACTGCACACTGAGTAGAGGAATGGGGAAAAATAAAAATAAGGCAGCTGACCACTGTCATGCGTGTCACAGAAACCCTTCCCCTTAACTTTTGTTATTTAATTGTGTTGCAATAGATCATGGCTTAAATATTTTCCTCAACTACTCAGAGTAAATCAGAGACATTTAGGCATATACATATTGGATACAGAATTATGTCCCAGATTTTTCTAGAATGACAGCWGACACTTCCTGGGCATGAGATTTAAAAAAATAATTAGAGGATATGTGAATCCATGCCTTACAAGTAGGAAAGTATATCATACAAAATATATGTGAGTCCAGATAAAAGGTCCTGTGAAATAGATTGCATTCTGGCATAGCAATTCTATGTGAAAAACTATTTTGAAAGTTAGTTTAGAAAATAATTAAATGTAAAGTCATTTTAATATACAAATGTCTGACAGGAACTTGAAGTCCAACCCTTAACCCTGAAAAGAAAGATAAAATAAATTTAGATTAAAAAAGGATTTGAATTTCTCTAAAACCCACAGAAAATGTTACCATTTAGTAATGACATTCCCTTTCCATTTGACCCCAGCTTGACATGCTGAATTGCTCTGAACATCCGCCACCATGTACAGAAAGTCTTACTTCTTAACTCTTGCTATTCTAATTTGCACACAAAAGTACATTAAAGGGGATGTTAAGGCTATGACATAGAACAATAAAAGCAGAAAATTCATAAGTAATTAGGAAATATACTATACAAAATGTTCTCCAGTGCAAAAGGGCTGCTAATACATCACAGGCAATAGAGTTCTATGAGAAAACAATGGAGTTTTCTGATACATAATGCCGTGTTCCAGTTTTACAGGGAAAAAAAAGAGTAACTGCAGCTAGTAAAGACAGACTAGAATAACTATATATGCTTATAAAATATTGTGGCTGAATCAAAGCCAGCACCATTCTTTCAGAGGTGTAGATATCCGAAGGAGAGCCTAAAAATATTTTACACAAAACATAGTTTTCCTATGTARACAATGTTTAAGAAAGCATCAAAGGCACCTTCAATACTTTCCTCCATCTTTCCTCTGTCTTTTTTCAAATCCCACTGAAATCAGGTGGAGAGAAACTGGGATCAGACAGTACAAAGGTGAGAGCTCTTGATTCCTCCTGAGTATGGGTGACTGTCTGCTCTCCTGCAGGGAAGGCTGAATGCACTAGACTGATGTGAACAAAGACTTAGACACCTACTTTAATCCTCTGAAGAATTCCAGCTTCCCACATGTTTCAGGCACTGATGGAGTTAAGCACTGAAATGTSGGCTGAAGGATGTCTCAGGAAGTAGGGTGTGATTTGTTATTGACCCACTGATGTCAGTGAGACACAGAGCTACACCATGGGCCTCAGGAGATGATGTTGCAAGTTCTTTGGGAAGCTGCTCTGAAGAGCAGGAGATGTTTTACACACCTGAAGCTCCCGGTACTACTGTAAATGCTAAAYAATATAGCAGCATGGTTCAGGGCAAAAAGTTCTGCTGAAAGGGGACTAAGCAGATCATGGTATTAGGTACTTCTGGTACTATCTATAAAGAAAGTATGAGGTCAAGTTTCCTTGAAAATTTCAAGAAATACTGTAAGGCRGTTTTTATTTTTTTTGTTTATATCTACAAGTCTCATTTTGCCAGTTCCCTTCCCCAGAGGTCTTCGAGGTCTTTCATGGACAACATCTCAATATCAAGCTGTCAGTGTTCCTGCAGATGTAGCACCGCCACAAAATAAGACTTTCCAAGTCAGGTCTGCCATAATTACAGTCTGTGTCTCCCCCAGAACCACAATTTGTCCTTTGCTCACAGTGGTGACTCAGCAAAGGGAGCAGTGACACCAATGGTAACAAAACAATGAAATCCTTTTTGACAGATTAGTTGAGAATCAGCACGAAAACTAGGAACAAGCAGTGAAGAGCTGGTGAAGGGAAGACAGATTCCAYCTAGACAGGATTATGACACTGCAGAACTGGGCTTTGAGTATCCTCTTTTCTTGCATTCCGGCTGTTTCATGCCCTTGAACAAAATTTCAGTATAAAAAAGTTAGTAGAACCTTTTGTACTTGKATTTTGTAAATATGTTCTGGGTAAAAACATGTCTAATTGGAAGGCAGAATGTTAGTTATATAAAAGATTTAAACTGTTAAACTCATGGAGGGCATGCCATCAGAGATGGCGGTTATATACTCCTTGTACAGAGGAATCTGGCTCAATCTAAAGCACAGTTGTCAGCATTTCTTRATGGTATTTTGTGCTTTTTATGGAAATTGAAGAACAATAGAAAACATTATTTTTTTCTTTTTTTTCTAAATGAACAAATCAAGCTTATGCTGATTCATTTCTTGCAAGTATTCAGATGATAACCTACTATTTATAAAGATGCTTTCAGTTMTGAAATTATTGCAGAAGAAGCAGTTTTATGGGAATCAATATCAGAATGCTATTATTTTTATTTACCATTTTTAAAACTGAATTTTTCGTTCACTCTTTTTGATATATATTTTTTGTGTTTTGAAAATGTTTTCCAATAAAAAAGCAGAAAAATATCACATTAAGTCAGGTGAAAAATCTCAGTCTTTCTACCAGCTGGAAAAAAACAAATATCCAGCTACCTCAAAAGGGAAGCTGAGTGAAGGTACTCCTAGTACTTTGAACAGGACTTGATGTCAGRTAGCCCCAAGCATGAGGGTGTTCTGAGAGGGAAACAAGTCCAGCAATGATGATATCAGCACAAAAAGAGGCAGTGCCCTCACCAGTGAGATGCCAACAATTCTCTTGAGAGAATAAGAGAGGTAAGAGGCACATTTTCCTTCAAGATGTAAATTAAACAATTTTTTTTTTTTATCCTAGCTGATTTTCAATACCTTAAATATGTCTACCAAGATCCTTTTTAAATACTAACTGCCCTAAAWTTGGGAGTCAAGATTTCCTTTGCCATTCCTTCACATTATACACATTTARATTTCTTCTTCCCAGTAGTCTGCCTAAATTGCTTCTTAGCATTTTGACTGAACCCAGTAAAGCAGCAAAAACTTAATTCAACCACCATCAGTGAAATACACACACTTAGCTCCAGGAACACATCTCTTCATTTAGTGCTTCCACAATCTTTTCTGTTTCTGTTTTCTATGCCTGTGTGCATCTCTCTTATCATCCAGTTTGCTTTCCTCTATCACTCCTACATCTCCTATAAACATGAGGTCTCTGATGCTATCACTCTGATATCTCTTGTTCTTTCACTTTTAGGTCTCTTGTTCTCTCACCCCTATCTCCTGGTATAGCAGGCTTCTTCAAGTTTCACCCACTCCTTAAGTCTGTTGTTGTCTGTTGTCTGTTGTCTGTTGTGAACTGTTATTGCAAGTGTGAAACAACTAGAAAATTATGTATGTTGTCTTAAAGATAAAGAAATTTTGTTATTTCTTTGCCCACGTTTCTAACCTCTCTATGACCCTTTGTATCATTTCTTGTTTCTTGCAATATCTCTCATCCAGTTTAGTACACAATAATATTGCTAACATGCTGGCTGCTGCCTCATCTTGAGATCATTAATTACACTATTAAAGCCTGGAGCTACTATTTCAGAGTACCACTGCCCCCCGCAGGAGAGAAYGACAGACATACTGGATTGCGTCCAAAACACTGTCTCTGAAGAGCCACCCCTCACCGAGAGTCTTCTTCATCTCATCTGGARGAAACCATTGACTGTCAGTGGTCTGAAAGGACAGAAATGTGACTGTGGTAGGTTCCATGTGTTGGAGAGATCACTTAGGGAATGAAGGTTCTCAGCAGCCCTGCCCATGGAATCTCATTAACCAGTGTCAACTGTTGTTTTCTGCTTCTGGGTAAAACACGATGCTTGAATACTCCCTCCTTAACTTTGATCAACAGCAGAAAAGTTATTCCTTTACTCTTCCTCTTGTGAAAGCATTATGCAATTACTTTCTGTGGTTTGCCTCCATCTCTGTTAATCCATATGCTCCCACAGCAAATATTCCTTCTTCCTGTGAAAGCCTTCCATCTTGTAACCTCCTCCTTTGTAGGTTTTCCTTACATTCTTGTCAAAAGCACTTGAATCTTAAAACCAATGTGGATCATGTCTCCTGTAAATTTAGAGGATCATGTCTCCTGTAAATCTAATGCAATAATTATCCTACACTGAGAGACCAACATCTTCTTCCTCTCAGATTTACCTTTACCACTGAGACTATGAAGTGTCCCAGTCTTCTGTAAAATTTACTTTCACAGGGKCAGTAGCTGCTATTGACCCAGATGAAACAGAACAAGAAAGCCCTCAATGCTTTCCTATTGCCACTTAGTCTGTTGAAATATTTCTTACTTTGCCAGTGTGTGGTCCTGATTCACCACTACTCCAAATCAATTACACTGAAGTATGGTAAATGCTGAATAACTGAATTTGAAAATGGTATTTCACACAAGGTAACATTTATTTGGGTACCTGAATGTTTCTCCCTTTATCTAGAAGCAACTGATTAACTGCATTACAAAAGATCAGTTCCCAACACAGAGAATTAGGACTGGCCACATCACTCTCATCAGCATTAACAGATGTGCTCATCTATAAACTCAGTCCTTTACCTTTACATGTGGTGAAGTATTCTGAGATAAAACCATCACAAAGAGAAAGTGAGTAATTCACTCCTTCACTTCTGGTTTAGCCTGGAGTGATTCCAACATCAGCAATGAGTTGTCTCTTTTTTTGTTCCCCTATAAATAAACACAARAGTGGCCAGTTTTTACTTCTCATTATTTATAAATAACAATGTGAAGTGTTATCTCAAAAGGGAATTTTGGTAGTGAAGTTACATATCCTTTACAAGAGGGATTTATAATGGGAACATATATAGAAAGAAACTATACCCTTGGTATTGTAATTAAGCTTTTAAAACATCCGATAATTCAGTGTTATTTGTTTTTCCTTTCTTTGATGAACTGATAAATGTCACTTGAATRTTTGCATGAGCACTCAGTAGAGAAGCAAGTTTTCTTCAAAAGAAAATAGCACGCACACTTATTCCTCCKCTGCTGTATATAAATTCTAAATAGTACCTTGGCAGAATTATGAAATAAAAATGAATGTTTTTAAAGGCATTTGTGGAGTCTGGGGAATAAATGATAGAATTTTCTTATATTTCTCATATATGCAGATAACAGATACATTTAATGCAAGAAGGAAATAGAATTTTAATAGAATTTTTAACTAAAGATCTTGAAACAAAACTAGACATACATTTTAATTGAATTTCTGGCTCAAATTACAGCAAACCATTATAAATCATTAGGAATCAGTTTTAAAACTGCTTTCACTTTTACCCATATTACAAACACAGAGGTAAGCTTTTACAGCTACAGATAAGTGTTAATAAATTACCCGAATTTCAAAATTAATGGCTGCCCGGCTGCTTTGGGGAGATATCATTGTGTTTCATGAATATTTTGATTTTGTGATTAGATCAAAATGCACTGAATTCCTAAACAGTCATAACTAAGGTCTGCTGATCATAAACTGTTCTTTTTTAATAAATTATATTCCTCACAAATCTGCTGATATGGAATAATTAGAAATTGGTTGCCTGCATTTACTGTAATATTTGCATGACTTTAGATCTCCACCTACTGATCTAGTGGCTGGCAGGAAATGTACATTTTGTACATTTCTAAATATACCTTGCCTGCAGAGATAATGGTTTATATTGTGATGTTAAGAAGGTTTTTATTTGCAAAAAACAAAGAGGTGTCACTTGCCAGTTCTGGAAGACATTGATTAGGCTGTTTATGTCATTCCTATTCAGAACTTATTATTTACAGCTTTCCTGTTTCCTTTCCTTTGTAGGAGATAATGATCTGTCTCCTGTAAACTGCTTAAAGTGTGCCTATTTTCTCTTTTTTTTAGGGAGGCTTGAAATACATTTTATAGAAGGCAAGCATATTGAAATGGAATGTAAACAGTGTAAAATACAGCATATTAATCGAAAACTATATCTTTCAGTGTAATCTTTAAATTAAGTGGCATACAAATATTTATAGTTAGGGAAAATGAAAATTGCAAATCCATTTTTCATTGTGGAAGGCACATGCATCTGAATGTGATCCTGTAAGACATACACATTCCACAATTAAATACACTTACATTTTGGGAACTATTCATTTTAACAGTACTGTACATGGACATGTCTGTTTTTTGCTACAGATCAGCACTAAGGGAGGGGAGTGCTCATTGCTGCCTTGCATTCAGGTCTCAGAATGGCCTAAGCACAGTGTCCCTGTGGATGCTTTATAACCATGTCCTTTAGGGCACATTTCAGATTTAGAAAGGTGGCTTTACTTTTCTGCCATATACAGCAGAGATTTAACATTGTTGTAATGCTTAATGTATTAATATCATCAAATGTTAAAATCAAGCATCAAAAGGGCMGGCTACAGCCAACTATATAACATATTTAGATGACATGAGAAGTGYATTTGGGATATTCACATGCTAAAAATAGAATAATCCTCCATTTGAAAAAAAGCAAATAAAAATTGCTACCATTGCCATGGTTTTGTAATGTGAATGATATCTCAAGAAGAATATTGATGACGGGAAAAATCTTTAGCCAGTTCATAAGACTTATAATTCATTCTAATGATTTCTGAAGAAAATTCTATTTCTTTTTGATGAAGAATTGACCCTGTTCCCTATTTTGTCCCTATTGCTACTATAGCTGTTTCTGCAGCCCAGTGAATAGCTCTTACTCTCACACTGGACAACTAGTTCTGTAAACTAGAATATACATAAAATGATCAAGGATAAAGCTGTTAATTGCTCACAATCATGCTCTTTTATAATTTCTGTCAGGTCTTTGGGCCRTTTATTTTATGACTATTTATTCCATTCTTCCTGATAATGTGACCTACTTGCATTAAAACTTAATATTGTGTTTCATTAGCAATGTATCCTAWATCAATTTCACCTCTCCCCAAATAAAATCTGTTTTCTTTTTTAAGATGAACAAAATCAGTGTAGAACAACTGCAGTGTCTCTGCTCTTTGAATCGTGTGCTGATTGATTGATGCTTCATCATTAGCCCTTAAAACCATCACAGAAATATTAATCTCTACAGAAAGTGCTCCTGCAATTGTGAAAAAATCTGATTATTTGGCCAAGCACAGGTTAATAAATACAGTGTGAAAAAAGGGAATCATATGAGCTATGTCCTTCCTACTGGTCATACTGGAAACCTGATTCCTGTTTTCCATGTTAGAAACCTGGCACTCTGGATGAATTCCATGGTTCAGAGCCTCGTGAAGTGTTGGCCATTTTTCAGCATGTTGTTTCCAGCCCATGAGTAATTTCTGGTCAGGAGCAAACCCAAATGGGAGGGTTATGTCATGTGGAAGGTCTTCTCTGCCTCCATAGGTTGGGCACATTGCCTGGGCAAGGGGAATGTGACCCACTGCCATTAGAGGTGCAGGAAGCAGAAAAGAAAAGGCTCTCTTAGCACCAAACAAGGTGGTTTTGATGCCTAAGCTGGAAATCTTTGGTTCTAACAAAGACTTCTTTGGCAAATTTTCAGASAGGAAATCAACTTAGGCAGCCTAARTTCCCTCTAGAAGAGACACTCTCTCTTCATGAGCGACATTGGCAGCTGAGAAAAACCAACCTCATGACTTTGGCATACAAATAAGGCATCTAAAGTTAGCCTAGGTGCATTCTAGTAAAAAGGAAAATTATACAAATACCAAATAAYTGCATAAAGACAGCATGCAATGCAAATTACTAATAATTGAATTGGGGTGAGGTGGTGTTTCTGTTGGTTTGTTCTTTTTMTACTTTTTTAATTAGAATCTATAAAATAATCTGAAAAGCAAGACTGAAATTGGAACAAATAAATAACCAGAACTCCTGACATCTGAGGAATATTTGGTGCTCTGYGGAGCCAAGACCTATAGAGAGAAAATCTCACGGCCTAGAGAGAGAAAAAAATGTTTTATTTTGAAAGCTATGTTTGACCAAGATATCCTTAAAAGTACTATGTAGGACATGAGAGCTGCTATGGTTACAGCAGTGAAGATTGTTTTATTTGAACCTAAAGATTTCTGTGAGAATCCTAATTCTACCCTTAGCGGATATAGCTAACTCCCATTGATGTTAGTTCTTCACGGGACAAAGTTTGGGCCAGAGGATTGTTAACTGCTATAATTCTTATGAAAAGAGAATATACATTTCCTCTTGCAAAGAAATAACAAGGGATAATCTGAAGTGCTCTAAGCCACCATCAGGAGGAAGAATGATTATCTTTTCTTTTCACAAGAAAAAAAGAACCTACATTTAAGCTAATATTGACAGATCTGTGCAGACCAGAAGAGAAACAATCCCACAGCCTAAGCAAAGCAAAGAGATCAGTCTCTGACATCCATTCAGAGACCAGCTGCTGGTGAAAGAGAACAGAGGAGCCCAGAGCCGGAGGAACAGATGTGTCTGATGAGATGTGCGCAGGGCGTATTCCTGGGACCCAGTAAGTAGGCCCAGCTATTTAGCAGATTTTGTAAAGTACCTTTTGTGTGGAGAATAAATAGACTAAAATATGATCCTGAAGATTTCAGGATCATACATGGCATAAGAAACTTGGGCAGCATCAGTGTTCTGCTGCTGAATTATTTGTACCTGCACATGTTTGCATTAGCGATAGTGACTTCAAAGCGCTGCGGTGACAGTCATTCTGCATAATGCCAAACAGCCGAGCCTGTTTTAACAAGGGGGCAGGATTACATTTTCAACAGTTCTGGTGCTATTTGCTTTGTGCAAATGCTTAATTGTATGTTAAATTGACTGTAGACATGATCTATTAAAGCTTGGTTTTTCAAGGGTACCTCAGGGAGTTAGCGCCCACCTCCCCGTGACACGCCRTGTGATTTGGGCAGGGAACTCCCTCAGGCTCATGTGAATATTCCAGCCTCATTGCAGGTTTCTGAGCAACATGGTGAGCATTGTCCCAATTCACGTGGGCTAATTAGTCAATATTTATACTGTGTTCTGCAGACTGGAAWGTAGGAGAGAACTGCTAAATGCTGTTGGTTTTATTACTGAATTACAACATGAGGAAGTTGTGGAAACCTCTCCTGGAGCCCTCAAGTGACAGCTGTGAGTCACAATCCTCTCCACACAGTTTGTGTTAAAATACCCAGCCCCAGGAATACCTTGCACAGTTTTTGAACATTGTGCATTTACATGTGCTCATGGCTCCTGCCCCTGAAATACAGACAACTGCACATGTATGACATGAACAGGCAACTCAGGAAAAAAAGGGCCAAATATGCTTGGGTTGCTGTGAAATGCAGGACAAAAGACAGAGYTCCACATCTCTCGTGTTTCCTACCAGTGCCTGAACTGCAGGACGAGTTCAGTGTATAGTYAAAACCATCATTAGTCTGTGTCAAGCAGACTTTGGAGATCTGGGATTTTGCTTATAACTTTTCTAAATCCTTCCTCAAGAAGCTGAATGATAGTCTTGCTTTCTTCCATTCCTACCTGGCCATCCAGAATCTTTCTTCCGTCACTGGTGTGACACACATCTCTRCACAGCAGAGCTCCCTGGATGTGGATGTGATTGTGACAAATTATGTGGTAGGAGATTGGAAAGATTGTTTTCCACTGTTGGCCTGTTTGGTAAGGACCACAAGGGAAGGAGCAGTCAGGATCATACAAATAGGAAGTGCATGTTAGGAGGCCTGGAATTATTGAGCATGTTGCTACTGCAGTCCCCTGCAGATAAAGACAAAGGGGACCAATTGCTAGAAGTGTGGAACKGGTAACATTTGGCATGTCAGACGTCCCACTTTATTTGCCTCTATTCCATCAGAGCAAAGAACAGCAATGTTTAGAAATGAAATGTATTTATGACAGGCAGAAAAAAAGCCAATCTCCACTTAGCACCACTTATGTGGTATTAAGACTTTCCAGTTCTCAGTGGAAACAGTTTAGTTCCTGATGTGTGTGGGAACATCCCTGTCATTATCAAGTTGACATAGGATGCCTTCTATTCAAATCCATSCTTGTGCCTGATTTTGTGCATTTTAATGCACATATTACTAACATGACACAGAAAAACAAATTCATTCTGCAGTGTAAAACAATATGAATTTAGAAAATGAAGCCCTAGCTTCTATATACTTGGAGGCTTTGCAACCAATTAAGAGCATTCCATGAAACAGGAGAAACACAGTTTTGTGTCATATATATGCTTCTCTTTTTAGAGTAGCCACTGACAATTGTTTTTTTAAAAAAACAGATAAATTATAGTTCTGCTGAAAAAAGCAGATATACAAAATATTGATGCCTTACCTGGATTCTGCCTCACCAGAATGACAACTGGATATGCCAAAAGGAAAAAGTCAGTTCACTAAGGGAAGCATTAGATATGAATATTTATTTATATTCATATGTGTGGTAAATTTCTTCAAACTGCAGTTGGAATTATAACTGACATGTGAAAAAAGAGCTCACAAATCCGAAACAGGTTGAAGTTAGTTGGAGAAAATCAAGAGAAGAGGGATATCTTTAAATATATTCAACTCAAAAGGATAAGTAAAACCAAGAGTAGTCCCCCAAGCACAACAGTGCTCATCCTAGGGGCACCTGTGTTATGTATGAGCTGGGATGTGTGCCACACAACAAAGAAAGGTGCTGTGAAAAACATCCTTTGGATCTCAGAGACAGTGCAGATGCTTTTGGAGATCATCCCTCGATGTCAGGGGTAGTTCCCAGCTGCTGTTACTGTATGGTGTTGTGCAAGTGACCATTAAGATCCAGTGGATATTGCAGAGGAAGGGCAGCCCTACTAATTGCTGCTCTTGCTGCTGTACTTGCTGTGGAGTTTTTCTGCTTGCAGTATGGCAGTGGAGATCACTGTGCCTCTGACAGAATTCCTTCTCTCTTTGATTACCTGCTTAGCCTGTTTTGGGGCAAGCACTTTAGACCAACATTTTCAACATTAAGCGCATCAACCAAATACTTCAACCCATGTAAGTCACTTCAAAGAGTGGACAGATTCCACATCATATAAGAGCTACAGCTTTCACAAGATTGATTTGGAGGTATCTGTGTTCAGCAGCTCTAAAAACTAGGCCATTTTTATTTAGCCTCCTAAAGCCAAAATCAAATACTTAGCTCTAGGCAACTTCATCCTGAACCTTGGTCCTAATCTCTTTTTTAATACTCCGCTAAGTAGAAAGATGCAAATAGTTACTGTGTACATAAATCAGTGTTGTTTCAAAGATTAGTTAGGGCTTGTAAAACATTATGCAACATGTTAAAGCATTTCCATTTTTATTCTGTACAGAGAGTGAAAATAAAAGACTATCACCTTTATCTAACTTTTTCTGTAAGTCACATTACAGTATTATTCAGGTGTACATTAAACTTACTTTTTCTACATGGGTTGATTGTCTCTAGAGCGAGAATGAAATTGTTGTGGGATGGTTGCTTCAGATTGTGGTAATTTTGCTTTAAATTTACAAGCTTATTCTAGTTTCTGTTGGATAATTCAATGAAGAAGTTTTTTACTGACTAAGAAGGAAATTTAGGGAAGTTAATGTGGGGAAGATCAAGAAAACTTTTACTTATACAAAGAAACATTGACATTTACTTTATGAATGAATGATAAGAAGGCCAAAAAAAAAAAAGTATTCCATTTGTAGCTGTAGCTAGACAAATTATGGATAAATATTTATTACATCGGTCTGGTGGGAGCATATCTAAAGATTTTTCACATCTCCAAGGAGTTTAGAATTAGAGGTATGATAAGAGTTTTTAAAAAAAGTTGGATTATGGAGTTTACTCTAAAAATCCCAGAATTTTGCCATTAAAAAAATGAGTAGATCTTGCTAGTAAGAACAGAAAATAATTTAAGATCTTGGAAGAATCTATCTACATGTAATAATCCATTCTTAAATTGTTCAAAGAAGAAGYTAGAGATTCACTGGGGAGGCTCACACATAAGTTCTGTTGTATGAGTAGACGGAATTTACTTCAGGAATAACTGCACATCCACAACTGTGRTGATTCATATGCAAGTACTTTCAGGAATAATTACTTGCCAGCAAGGAGCACATAATCAGGCTTATGGTCTTCCAGTAACAGTGATTGCCTCTGATTCTTCAAACCACCAGCTCAGAATTGGAAATTCCCTATATTTCATGSCTGTGCTAACCCAAAACCTCACCATACTGCTAGCGTGAAGTAAACAAGGGTGATGCAACTTTCTCCGTAGTCGTTGTTATTCATGCACGTTGATTAACTCTTTCAAAAACACCAGACTTATTTAAGGAAGTGGAGGAAATTCTAGATTTCATAGAACCAAAGAAACATCGTCCAGCAGAGGGTCAAGTATTGACTTTTGCTCAAGCTGTTTTCTAGTGAATTTGTGATCKAAAAAGTGTACAACATACAAAGATCTCCATTTGTCCTAAAGGCTAAAAGACCTTCAGCATCTCCAGGATATAATCATAACCTTTCTGTGGTCTGTGGAATGACTGTTAGATGTTGTGAGGCCTTGGTTGAGCTGGGCATGTCTGACAGTTGGAAACAATTCTTCCACTTAAAAGTTTCTCAAGGTCATACATTTTAGTCCAGGAATTCAGAAAAAAAAAAAAAAAAAAAAAAAAAAAAAAAAAAAAAAAAAAAAAAAAAAAAAAAAAAAAAAAAAAGAAAAAAGAAAAAAGAAAAAAAAATTAACACATACCTTTATTAACCATAATAGAAAATTTGTCATAAGGGAAATTTGTGTTTGAAAGTTTGCCTATCAATTTTACATACTCAAAGAAACTATGGTATACATTTAAGTTCCTCAACAAGACAAGCACTTTCAAAGCATGCAATATCCAAGGAGAAAATAGTATATATATGCTTTGCCTGGTACTAAGAAATTCATCTTATGCCTGAGAGCACTGATTTTTTCAAAGGTGTATACCAATAAAATTGGATTCAAAACATTTTATGTTGCCATGTAAACATTATAGAACAATATTTATTGACTGAAATTAAACACTGAAGTAAATAACATATTGAAGTATTCTAAATCAAAGAATTATTTAAATTTACTGGCAAATTCATGCATTAACAAGATGTAACATTGAAAAATATTATGTTGGTAATATCACCTGACCTCCCACATAAGGCAGGTATATAGAAGTTAATTTTTTTACAATGAGGCAGAATTTTAACAAGTAACATCCAAATTGTCTATTTTCCCTTCATTGGAGCACCCCGCAAGGCCYCTAATTTCAGGCAAAGTCACAGGAGACAGTCATGAGCACTTTTTTATTGCACCATGAAAGCAATACACCCTTGTGGAAATTCTCCGTGCTGAGACAATGCTGGTGGCATTAATTTTGCTAAAAAATTGTACAATTTCTCCTGAAGGATTGAAGGACCACAGTGATAGGCTGAAAGACATATCTGCTCTAACAATCCTTCGTGCACCCAAAGAAGAGGAACACAAAGATATTTCAGCAGTGCTACACAAGCAGCCTCCTGCCTCTGAAATCTTTTGGCTTTTTGGGCTGCACATGAAAACTCTTACATTTCTGGAACAGAAAATGTCTGTCCCCTGCTCCCTATGATTTTCATTCCCTCCTTGCCTCAACTAACAACTATGGGGTAGATCTGAAAAGAAATTGCATATCACCTYAAAATTTCTCTGTTATAGAGAAATCCCCAATGACTATTATGGTAGTACCACACCTATTACAGCAACATCATTCTCCTGCACTTTTAACGTCCCAGCTGGTGAACACTTAGTGGGGAGATGCTTATATTGAAAGCCTTGTAAAGGGAAGAGAATGAATTTTAAATAGGCCAGAGTATCTCAAGGTGGGACTGGGTGAATTACCTTTCCTAAGCATTTAAAATCACCCCTTTGTCTTAACAAAGCCTGTCTCTGCACCATAGAAAAAAAATTGGAAGGACGATCAGTCTTCAGAGCATGACATATTTAGAGTTTATCAAATGACTAACTTAATTTTTTACAAAAGCTGATGATGCCAAAACTATGCAATAGCTTTTTGCATTTCGAGTCATGCATCAAAAAGAAATGACAGTCTTGAGATGCAGATAAGTACAAGCAGAGCATGGGGCTGACTGGGGAAACCCCTGGACTGATGGTGCAGATTGTACTTCACTATGTCATATCCCAGATAGGTAATACTACACTGACCTCAAAAGTAGCCACAAAGTTATGAAGAAAAACTGTTTTAAAGTACATTATGGTTCAGCTGTTCTCTGATGATGAAGCTGTTCTGAACACCTGGCTTCTAGTTCTCTGCAGTGGGAGTTTCAATGTGAATTAACACCTGTCAAATGATCAGACTTCAAAAAATTCTTCTCTCTAAAGCTTTTCAGAAGTATGTCTTTTAAAATACATATCTTAAGGGCAGCAGAAAAACATTTTAATGAATGCTAACATGTTTGTAAACACAATGAAAATGGTATTTCCTACTGAGCAGTATAAGATCATTTAAATAAAATATCTGCCTTTGGACATCAGACCCTGCTGGTGATCCCAATAGGATTTGTGCCTCATTTTTGTGTTGGAAAACACATCATATATGGACATGTTTTATGCAGACTGATAAAAAGAGAAATCTCTGACACATGACATCTGTACAGATTTCTCCTTTTTAAATCTGTATATCTTAATAAACTTCCAAAATTCATCCCTGAAAATGTGTTGACTTGTTCCAAATGCTTCATGCTATGAGGCAAATATCAGCATAAGAATTCATTATTTTAATAGAACTAAAGTCTGTCAGAGGTAGGAGAGCAGAATGTAAATGTCAACATTGCTGGAGGTACCAGCAAACTGATAAAGCCCATTTATTTATATGACTATATTTCCAGTAGAACAGTGTCACTTGAATATGTTCAGTTACTTTATGTTTATTCCAGTTTCTTTACAAAGTGACTTCTATCTAACACCACAAACTGATGTCCTAACTYAGTAAATATATTTAAATAACTAAGTAAATACTGAGTTACCACTCAATAAAATACTTTTTGGGCTAAGTCCTGAAACCAACTAAAACTGAGAACAGAGACAGGTTTGCAAGGTGCTGAGCCCTTCTGCACAGTTTGAACATCTTTCACTCTGTGTAAGTGAGAGCTCCAAGTAAGAGCACAAGCAAGTGAATGACCGCAGAACTTCCCAAGGTGCAAACTCCTTGTTTTGGTGGGAACTGAAGCCTGAGGGCCCTGATGGGTGCCCAGGACCCGCTGCCTGCTGCCATCTGCTCTCCTAGACCTGCTTGCTCTTACGCAGCCAGTGGCTGTTAGATTGTACGGCATCTCTCTCTAACCCCATATAGACAGTAGTCATAACTTCTATATGCTGTATCTATATACTGTAGACACAGCAAAAGGAAGGTTTTTCTCTTCTGTGTTTCTTTTCCCACATCCTACTGCTAGTCCTTCTGCAGCACTTTCAGTTTGAAGAGTTTTTTTTTTTTATATAGCAATGTCAGAATTTTGTACAGAGCAACAAAGGAGATTTTATTAGCACAGAGTGTGGTGGCCTAATACCTTTTATTTCTCAAAAGTTCTCTTCTGTATTTGTCTTCTTCATCACTACAGATTCYCAGCAGCCTGCAGCCATCCTGCAGGTCTGGTACACCAGGCCCTCCTCCACTACAGGCATTTCCAGATGGTGACTTCTCAAAACGAGTTTCTTGACACATTTTTCTTCCTAATGAAGACCAAGCCAAAACTGACTCATCACTTGTGAAATGGTCCTGTGGGATGTGAGCTGTAGGTAGCTATCAAGTAGCTGTGCTTCAAACCACTGTAATATCATGTGTTACAAACTGCCCAATCTATTTAACTCACTATGCATTTTAGTTTATCTTCTTAAAGAAAACATACGTGGAACTGTTTGTTTTGTTGTTTTTTTTTAATTTAAAAATAGTGGTTTTATGTCCCATTGAGAATAGCAGGAAGATTTAAATATATGTACTCACAGAAACCATATCCACTAGCATTTCCATAGCTCACTACTGAATCTAACGAAGGACTATTCCCATTCACGTCAGAGATCTATATTCRGTAGCATATTTTATGGTATTTGCAACACTGGGTGTACTGACTAGGAAATTCTAGCTATGTGAGATACAGCACTGAAAAAAATCTGAAGGAACACATTTTTAAACGCAAGGTCTGAGTGCTGATTGACATGYTTTGTACGATAGTAAAATCTGGCAGGTGCATTAACTTGCATTCCTCTGATCTGTACACATCCACACTTGTCTTCTTAGGGTACTTGGTAATAAGCTTCTTTAAAGATCCCTGAGTAAGCACTGAAGATAATATCTGGAGTATGTAGCACTCAGTCCTTTTAGAATGGCTTTTTCCTGCTCCTTTCGTTTTCTTAAGAAAATGTCAGTTTAATCATATCTTAATGCTTTGATAATGCGTTTCTTTACATAGCTGTAGAACACTCACTTCAGTGTTTTAAAAGAATTAATGTAGATGTAAAAATGCCAGTTAAATGAGATTTCTTCCAAGAGGCTAACAAAACTGAAGTGCAAGGCTTCAAAACTTGCAAGACACTCACACTGCAACACAAATGTGCCATAGCAGAAGCCACTCCACGTTTATCATTGCTGAAGAAATTCCTATTTGGCAAGTTCAGAGAATATATATACAAGCTCACCTAGTGTCAAATGCCACAGCCCACTTCTTCAGAAACGTATATTTCTGATTTCTACCTAGCAGTCCACAAACTTCACCAACCCAGGACCCCCTATGGCAGTCCTTCAGTATTAAATATTAATATCCAGAACTGGCCAAACTCATAATAGTACACCCTGCTGCTGCTGAAAAGTAAAGAATAGTACTGTGTTTCTACTGACTTGTTCCATAGCAATAAACACATTACAAACCCATAATACATTCTTTTAGAAGACTACACAACAAATTCCCTGTACACATTGCCATGAAAGAGCCAGGGCACCATTGACAGGGTTGAGGGAAGAGCCCTCAGAGGCAGGCTCACATTCCTCAGCTGAGTTCTGCTTGGTTCACAGCCTCCACCAGACACATCTCAAACTCTTATGTCTCTTAGAAAAAGTAGCCATTACTTTACCTCTCAATGAATTTCTTCTTATTACACATTCTCAAATACAATATACATTCTTATACATTCTCAAACACATTTCTTATATACTTAAAGTATGGAATTAAATGTGTTGCAATGGCACAATTAGAAATGGTCCAGGGACTATTTATGTTGYTTGACATTTAATTTAGCGAATCTGCATATTTAGGAGAATCTACAAAATTCCTTCTTCACCATTACATTAGACTGTCATGAGAAATCTACTTTTTATTATTGATTTGTAGACTCAGCTCCTCAAATAGGTGTAATGGAATGGTTTTGTGATTCTTATATGWTAGTTTCTAAGATAAAAAGAGACTCTTTCCTCCAAGAAGAGCATAATTTATGATGCACTGCAATACACATTGCATGAGATAAATTGACAACTTGCATGTCTTCAGCTGTTGTCACTTTCTATAAGTAGAAAATACTTCTAATTCCCTGTGTGCCTTGTAAGAATTATATATCTACTCTGAAATCCAAATGCAATTTGGCAGAATACAACATCAAGTAAGATGATCCTACCTTCAGGTATTTTGTTTGAAATGTCAGCCAACAGTCTTCAGTGTTTCAGTAGGCAAAGAAAAAAACAAGGAAAATCTTCATCCACATCCATATGATTTTAATTAAATTAATTTAATGGATGAATGAATACATAGGTCTGGAATATTTGTGGTCTGATATTATTTTTTAAATACTTTTACGACTGAAAAATTGTTTTCATATGAATAAMTGTTTGGAAGATGTGTCGTTTTTATGGCTTATGTCAAAAGCGGCATGATCAAGCCCATAATTGTAACAGAAATAATGAAGCACAATGATTCAGAGAGTTCATCTTTCATTTATGTCCTTATCTAAAGCATGTGGAAGTTAATCAAATTTTTTTCCAATGATACAGTAGTCTTTGGATGAAGCTCTTACAGAGGCATGAAATCTACAAAGTTACATAGTTGTGTAACAAGTGAAAATATGAGAGAATCAAGCCTTTCTTAGCTTGCAAAGCTTCATCCCAGAAGTTAAAAAAAACATGCATTATTAAAAAAATAAGTTTAATATAATTGTTACAGATTACTATTTGAGCACATAGCATTTTTTCTTTTTACAAGAGGATATTTCACTCCTGTACTGATGAAAYCTTCTGCCATTTAAATCTGAGATATGTTGGCTTGATTCCAGGGCTATTGTTTAACATCTCTTCTTTTGGGCTGTTTCTTGTAGCTATACAGACAAGTCTGTTCTTTTTGCTCCCCATCATACCCAAGAGAATGCAGGATGGATCCATTTTTACTTCACTGGGTTTACACTAGGGATAGGCAGGGACATCTAACATCAAGAAGAGCCATTACAGCCATTACTTCTTGGTGAGCACCTGGTGGGTCACAGCAGACTATTTTGAGGATTCATAATTGGACTTCCTAAGTAAAGAGTCATGACTCAAAAATCCTTTTGAAACTAAGAAATGGTAACAGCATTTCAAAATTCAAAATAGAAATTGCATTAACAGGGCTTTAGTCTTTGAACTCCAATACAAATATTCTGACAAAAAATTATTTGCCTGGARAAGACATGCTTTAGTGGCATACCCAGAAATACAACGTCACTTAGATGAGAAAGAACAAAACTTGCATGTGTAATGTAGAGTAGCAGAAGAAAGGAAAAAGAAAGAAGTGCTACTGTTGAAACAARGAAAGTACAGAATTTGACACAGAGATAAAGTCTTCTAGTAACTCACACCTCTTAAAGCTATTTTTTAGCTGYTCTCCTCATCCTTCTCACTACTTTCAAACTCTGTAAGAAGGAGCCTGTGATTTTGTTATATAAACACATGGGGAAAAAACATAAGCCAAAAACATTTATAGTTCTTATTTGTTCTGCAACTAAATATTATGGTTAGTTCTCATCTAAACAACAGGATGCATCAGGACTGCAGACTTTAAAAGTATGTCTCAATAAGTCTGTGACACATAAGATGCTCGGAGTTAGACTTTTAAAATCAGCATTTCCTTCTCTCAAATAATTATCTAAAGCTATATTTGATAGGTATATCTCGAAGTGGGCTTACAATGTTCAAATAAAATTATCTCAAATTCTCAAATAGAGAATACTTCATCTGCTGTTTCACATAAAGATGTCATAATTTTGAAAAAAAAAAAAAGAAATTTCTTTTTTATCAGGTCTAATGAATGCAAAGTGCAGACTTCCAAACTTTATTTGTACCTTCTCAATCTCCTTTTGTGCACCACTGAGTCAGAAATTGTCAATAATTGTGAAGCAGCAAACAGTGTAGCAGCTAAAGGATGTGACCTCTTTATCTTTATGTACGTCTAACATTCATTTTCTTTTATTGCATATTGTATTGGCCTTACATTGAATAGCAAGTTTGCAAGGCATGGACCAGAGCATTTGGATTGTGTGTTCTCCAAGTGAAAATCCAGTCCTGACTGGACTTATTATTGCAAATACCAAGCAATCTTAAAACTCACTAAACAATTATGGATGTTAGTCTATCTGATTAGCCAAGATTACCTCCAACTGTTTAAGTTTGTATTATTTCATGCTGCATAAAGGTATCATTATATTTGAATGCTGGGTGTGGATTTGTCACTGTAAAAATACCAAAAAGGAATAAAGACACCGGATAATTCCATTAACTCAGTTTTCACCTGGTTCTATTGGAGGTCCTAGATCCTCTAAGGAAAATTTCTTAAGCACTCCACAGAGGAGAAATATGTTTCCCATGGTGAAAATTGTGGGAAAACATCTATTATTAGTAATTTTTTCATAAGAAAAAAGCAGACTGCCAGAAGCTTTCAAGCATGCATTTATTCGATCTTTACTCGATAAATCCTTTTGACACTAATTTTCTTGCGAAGTATTGTCTGATTGCTAAACCTCCCGTTTCTAGGCAAGTTTATTGAAGAGATGATAAATAGCAAATAGTGTCTAGCAGCATCTGCTCTTAATTTTTGGACACCAATCAGTCAGGTTTGAGACCTTGACATGGCATCTGAAGGGCATCTGTTTCAGTGACCACAATGCTCCCTATGGCGCTAGGACAATGTTCAGTGTCCTYACTAATAAATCTAGGTCTCAGTGACCTTCTATTTTCAATTGCAGAGACTGCCATGTGCTGTTTATTTGACTGTGGAACCTAAGGAGTGCTAAAAAAATGAATTTATCCTTTCTTCTGCTGGAAAGGATCCAGAGGATGGGTTATGATCATTCGCTTTTCTTCTTTAGGGGCTTTGCTGGGGCTGCCTCTGAAGTACAGCCCTGACAGCCTTAATCCTCTTTTTTTTCTGTGCTGAGGGGAAGACAAACTAGGAAGCAGGAAAGTAATTTGAGCAAAAGTGGGCAAATTTGCAAATGTAGAGCTGATGATATTCCATTTGGACTCCTTTCTTTTTCCAGATCCTGGCCCTGAATTAAATACTGTCAGGTAATAGTCTTSTTGGCACAGAGGCAAGGCTGGAAAAGGAAAGCCTAGTAAAAAACAAATAAAATTTACAAGTAATCCATGGAGGAATACTATCTACCTSTACATTCATAAAGGGATGTATAGATATGTGGTCATGCTGAATGAACCCTGGGTCTGGTTTCCCAAATAAAAAGGAGCCAGGTACATGTTTCTGTTCTGCTGTTATGACAGAGGCAGATGTCACCATTCTCAGCATATTTCTCTTTAGCCAGGGTTAGACCTGTACATGTTCACACATATGACCTGCAATGAACTCTTTGCTTCATTCTAATACAAAACTCAACAGTTAAAGCCCAAAAAGTTAAAAATGGAAGAAGTTCCTTTCTCTCTCTCTTTCAAACCCACCTATCTACTGCAGTGGTGTGTGRAGCCAACCAAAACAAGTGCAGTTTGAGCAGTTCTTAATTATCTTATGTGTAATTCAGGATGCAATGAAGCAAATACAGGAGCAAAAGGTTGTGTCCAGATGTTGGGGGTGGTGTCTAACTCATTCTAGTTTTCAGGCTTCGTCCCTCTTTTCCTGGGAGAAAGCAGAACTATCTGTGCTTTTTCCTGGGAAATGGTTGCTTATTTACTCAGATGAATTAGTGATGGGTGCCTTGAATTGATCCCACCCCCAACCCCCCTCGCCCAAGAATACCCCAAAGATGAGCATCAACCAATTGTTAATCAACAATTGATTACCATCAACCAATAAGATCAAAGTAAGAAGCCATGCATTTAAAATCTAAATGAGAAAATAAGATCCTGAAACAAGCTCCTAAAAAACCTTGCATTGAAAAAAAAAAACAAAAAACCCACCACTTGCTGCTTCTTTACAATGTATTTTATGGATATTAAACATTTGAGTAATATCATGGACCCTGAATCCCGAATTTTCCAATGACTTTCCATTTCCTTCTCCCTTTCCCCAATGAGGGTGTCTTGTGTGATGAACATTCCTCAGTTCTGGATAGTTATGTAATACGCCACTCACCAGCCTGGCTAGAGTCTCCCTCCTTTCACATCTTGTACACATTAGGTTTTTGGAAATTTCAATCCCACTGGAATCAGTGAGCACTGCAACCTTCCCCTTCCAGCTTCCCAAATTCAAATGGTTACAGGAGATAGTTTATACATAATCAGAGAGAGATCTAATAATATCTGTTTAAATGCAATTAGGAGCCAATGCCATACATTCTTCAGAGCCTGCATAAGGCAGTACCTCAGTCTCTGCATTGCACTACCCTGAGAGATTTAAGGGACATCCTATAATAAGGAGCCAAGAGAGTAAAATAATTTGCAAATAAATATGAAACAGTTCATATAAAGTTACAGATATTGAAAAGTCATAAATTAACATAAATAAAATTTTATTGAATTTGAATCTCAGTTTCATCTATCAATACTTCTGTTTGTATTATATTGCAAAATTATGAGGAATTTACAATAAGAGAAATCTAAAAACCCAAAGGGAACAGCAAAGAAAAGCAGACCAAATACCACAGGGTCACGCAACCTACAAATTCACATAAGGTATTTATGCCTATAATTCAACTTGAGCCAAATTCTAAATTCATCTCCAGACAGAATAAAGTAAAAATACCTTCCTCAGATATTTTGAAAAAAAATGTGGCTTTCTGGACTCACTTCCCTAGCATTAAATTGTTCCAAAATCATAAGAAATGTATGTCAGTAAGGATACTTAAAGAGGCTCACATAACTGGCTGGAAATATTACTAGCATATATTTTTCCAGAATAATGCAGGATTTTGCAAACAAAAGATTATATATCAGATTCACAGAATTCACATAAAAAGCTAAATATAACCATAATTTCATGAAAAATATTGAACATTGTTGTGCATTATACAATGCTCTCTGAAAGGAAGTGTAGAAAGCTTCATCACTTCATCTTAAGGCTGGATTAAGAAAAATATTTTGGGTGGAGAAAACTGCAACTGGTAGATGTGGAAAATTAAACATTCCTAGCAAAACAACTTTTCCATTTCCCATTCTTTTTGGTTTATTAATGTGAGAAATATAGAGATGCAGAATTATGTATCATCACAGCATAGCATTACTTTCCATAGATAGATTTATCTGATGAGATTTTAAAAATCCAGGTGCTACACTGGGGAAAGCTGAAGCTGTCAGAAACTAGGCTGAAACCTGAACAGCACGTACACATTTCCAGTGTGATTATTCAGATCCACAGATACTGAATAAGGACTTTTCTGCTGAAAGTCCTTGATTACTGCAAGCAACTGCAGGGCCACAGCCCCATTTAGCTGCTTCTCTTAAAAAAAATTGTTGAGCTTTTGAACTGCTGTTATTAACCTGTATTTTTTTTGCCTTCTGCAGCAATTATCCAGTGAGTATTTCTGTTGTGGAAAATGCATAATAAATAATACTTCAACAACCTGAAAAGCTACAGTTTCAAGCCAGTACTCAGTAATAGCCCTTTTACTCTAAATAAAATTTTGTATGTATTATTGTCAGATACAGCTTTCTTTTAACAACATGCTACTGAGGAAATAAATTATTTTGTAAGAAGACCCTTCATTACAGCACACTTTTTCTCTGTTGTCACCGCTGTTGTTATTTGGTGAAAATAAAAAATCAATGCTAATGGTTAAACTGTAACTGGAATATGTTTCTTTATTCACAAATCCAATGCTTAATAATCTTTTGTGCCCAGTAAATCATGCAATCACTTATCCCTTCATTCCTCAACAGAATGGGTGATGTCCTCTGCCCTGCCTCATATASCTCAGCACCAAGCTTTGAGACTTAATTAGCTAAAATCCGTTAAGTGTTTTAAAATTCCGAGACAAAATGTAGAAACAATCTGAAATCACCCCCGCTTTTTGCAGTTCTCTTCAATTGCCCTAAATATGTACAAAACATTTATTTGATTCCTTTTCCTTTCATTATTTACTGATTCTGGGAAGGTTTGTTCTTTCTGCTATTTTAATATAATAGTTTTAGCATGAGAAGAATAATAAGCTGCTGTGGATGTACACTGTATATAGCAGCTGCTAAGATACCACAAAATAAAGGTAAAGTAAAAGAAATACATTTACCTAAATAAAGAGATGCTGGCAGGAAAAGTCAGGGAAAACCTTTACCCATCTTTTCTTGGAAATAATAAGAAAGGTATCAAAAGATTTCAACATTTCAGGATTTCAAAATAACTGGAATTCATAAGACTTAAGAAAAAGGACTTTGCTAAAGTGAAGTAAGTTCAGTCTTTGCAATGTAATTCAAATTGCACTTGTAATTCAGGTCCTGGAATTAACCCACTGAAGCAAAGCTTGAAAAGATTTAGATTTACTCAGGCTACCAACAATACAATAATATCTTACAATTTCACAACTCCCTGTCTATTGGTGATACTGCCAAACAGCGGTAATCTGTCAGTTTGAGGCTCAGACTTGCTAATTGTTAAAAAATGRACCTGGACATCATTCCTGAGTTTCTCTGGCTGAAAACTTGTGGAAACTCAAGCACTTTTCAATCAGGGTAAGATAGCAACTGAGCTCTTAATTGGGATACTTAAGGAATGATTTCTACTGTGGTGCTGCAGCCCTATTTTTTTAGGGAGGAGTGTTCAGGAAATAATTTCTGCATTGTCCAACCATTGACTCTGATGAAGAAAGACTCTCTCAGATCATTGTTCTCCTTGAGGTAAAATTCATGTCACCTCAGCTATCAATTCATTTCAGAAGAACTGCTTGGGTCTTGAGCACAGGGAGATTATTTTATATTGATATTAAGTTATTTTATTTATTAATGATATTGTTTACTTATTTTAATTTATTATTAATATTATTGTTTATTATTATTATTGAGAGGAAATAAGCAAGAACCTGGGGTGGGGGGAGGCTAAGGAAGGCTTGGAGAAGGACTTGGTTGAGGGTATCAGCGCATGGCACAACCAGCTCATGTGCTGTCTTTAGGCCTTCAATACGAGCACTTTAGGCTAACTCTGCCGTTGCATCTCTATCAAATTTGACAACAGTTCCGACAGCAAAGTAAATTGGTTTTAAAGCTTCATTTTGAATATCTATGCCCTTTGCCTTCCCCCCACCAAATAATTCTACAAAATAAATAACACTACTGTGATGGAAAATTAAARATTTCATCATCATACCCAGCTACTTTTAGAAGTGTTCATGATTATTTGGAAAACCTGTCTGAATCCCCAGGAGACACAAATCCAACTCTTCTTTGTCTCAATCTCCATCCCCAATGGCAAGTCAACATCAGCAGTGTCCCTCCAATGATTTCAGTGGGCTTTGGATACAGCTCGCTCAGAGTAAGAGAAAGCTGCAGTAATGTACTAAAATTGGTGCTATGTAAACAGCTAAAATAATAGGAAAACATAATGAGTTCAAAATTGCACACACACAGAGATAATAAACAAAATGCTTTTGCAGATGCTGCTCTTACATGAAAAAAGAAAAAAATTAGTGGGACTAGCATAAGGAAAGTATTGCTGGTGAAATCAGAATTCTTTCCAGCATTTTATATGATACCCCTACATGAAAGATATTTGTTATCACAAAATATGTATACTTTTTGTCTCATAAATAAGATATAATTTAGTATTAAAATACTGCATTTTCTGCTAAAAGCACCATATGCAAAGCAGTGCAGTTTTACATATATTCAGCTTCCTGCTTTCTCTCTTTTAAAACATTTATTAACCAGAAAGACCTCACTGACATGTAAATTTCATTTTCCATGCCCAGCAGATTAAAATACATCTGTTTCAGACATCATTCAGTAAAGAAAAAATTTGAATAGTTCATTTTATTAGAAAAAGATTTATGTCAGCATTCAACTACGACAAGAGAGGGGATAGTGGCATATGCACAATACTGGAAACAGATTTCCAATGAAAAGTATCTGTATTGAACAGAATTGTTCCAGAAATAACGTGCGCTTTTTGCAGACAGGTTAACCCAGCAGATTGTGGACAACACCTGTCTTTCCAGGTAGAGTTATTCTGTTTCTTCACTGTACAATTTACTCATGCTCCTGAATTGGCAGCTGAGTCAATGTACATTTAATGCACATTGGGAGAATTTATATGATTAAGTAGATGGGAGTCAGTCCTGTCTGAGCTGAGGAGCTCCAGGAGTCGAGGACACAAATTTCATTCTCTTGAAGGTTTAATTATACTGTCTCAGAAAAAGTTCATTTCATTTTATTTTTACTTTTCTTAAAGTTTGCAAAAATATCAATAGGCTAAACATCTCTTTCATAAARGTACAGTAAATATAAAGCATAATTAACACAGGAATAACATATCAGGTTGCAGTATCCTGTGYTATATGATCTAGGAGCATATTATAACACACTGGGAYATGAAAGGTGATAAAGTGTCATGCATGACTAGGTAGTTTAGGGAGTGATAATAGAATACAGATCCCATCTTGTCTAGGTCACTAGTCTGAAAGCAGGCTGGGTTTTGTGACTGAAAGTCATTACTGTCCAATGGATTTTTAGTACTCCACAAGGTTGAGATCATCATAATCTCATATTTTTAAGAGAAAGTATTCCTGCCTCACATCRGTTAAACTCTGGTTTCTTCCAGGATTAGGAAAAATTACTACTGTGTTTTTAAATATTCGATTCTTTTAAATGTCAGGGTAGTATGCATGCTGTCATGCATTCATAATGTAAATATCAAATAATTAATTTCCTTGGAAAATTCACACCAGACTCAGAAAAATGTTTGAGTCTGTCAGAGTTAAAATACACTTTTCAAAACTTGTTTAAACACAGCAGCTTTCTTGAACTGGAACAYAGAAGGAAAAGGTAAAGTGGAACAAAAGATATCTTTGTGACACAACTTCTTTGGGAAAGATCTTTCAAGTTAGGATTGTTAACAAAATATACTGGCAGGTGGATTCAGAAGAAATGGATGCCTCTGTACCTCCAAAGCAGTCATACCATGTAAATGTCAGCTGCTGTTCTAGGAACTAAATTACTACAAAACCTGAGACACAACACACAGAAAAGTATCTGTTACACTGATTGAGCATATTGCAGCCTCATAATGTGTTCCTGTTCGTACAAATACTTGATAATGCTGAACATCCAATGCTGGCTGATGCAGAAAAACAGAGTWTCAAAACAGAGGCAGAAAGAAAAGATTTTCAATACAACCACAGTTAAATTTTGATAATTTTCTTTTTACTAAGTTGCCAATCCTTGCTAATGAAAGATATCTTTTAAAACATACATAGGATTTAAAAGCACTTGCTTTATTTACCTTTGAGATACCGAAATAAATCTCAAGAAATTAAAAAAATATATATATACAACTCAGTTTCAGAAAAAATATCAATAGAATAAAAACAAATTTGGAGGAGAGTGGTAAGAGATTTTCTAAATACTATAGTATTCAGCAATCAATATCTGTGTTTTTTACTGACAGAAGTATAYATAAATTGGCCTCCTGCAATATTGTAAACCTTGTAAACCTCTGCATTAGTCTGGTTCTACTCTGCTAAAAACAAATGGCAAGAAACAGAAAAACTGGCTTGTTTCAAAACCCTCAGAGTCGCCTTTGAATTTGACTAGCTATAACTAGATATTTAGAAAACAGTTTCTCATGCTGCAATACAGTTATAAATAGGACCACTATAACTTACGAAGGATATCTTGATTTTGTACAACAATTAATGACTAACTGCATTAAAATTGCCTCTTAATTAAGTCTGTTCCATYCTTTAAATATTTACACAATATATTTTCCACATGTATCAATATTCAATTCTGTGTAATTATCTCAGTAYATATACAAGCTAGTGTGAATAGTGGCTTCTGTTTGCATATGCTATGTTCTGCATATAAATACAAAAACACAAATCAAGAAGTTTTACCAACTGARATTACTTTTATACCAATTTTGTGTTCATGTTTGGAAGCTATTACAATATATTTCTGAGATATATGAGTATTTCCCTATTTTCACATTTTAAAAATGGAGTGATAAATGAAGTTTTGAACACATTTTCCTGTCTGCAGTGGATTGCAACACTTGATTAGAATCTCCTGAGAAGGACATTTATGATAAGAAGGTACTGTATATCTCAATTTAAGGATCATCTCCTGGTTAAATAAACCAAATTAAACTATCCATAGCAAAATAACAAACAGGAAAGTCTTTTGTATGATGCCAAACATCTTCATTCCTTTTTCTTTCTTTTGTGGATGTGATTTCCAGCCATTTGTACCTCCTGTAGGATTAACAGCAAATGAGAAGTAGAGAAGATTGCCAGTTTGTGGTGTGGGACCAGGCTTGGACCCATTCTCCGTTTACTTTTTATTAATGAAGTCAGGTATGGCAAGCCTTGTTTAACCCATTCCTGCTTGAAGCAATCTCTGTTTTGTTCAATGTAAAACAGCTTTTAAAAAAGCAGGCTAAAGAAAATCCTTCTGAGAACTGTGTATCGAAAGCTGTTTCATTAAATTCTTGGCAATAAAAAAGTTAYTTATTATTACATCTCTGAACTACATGCAGTGACATCCATCCTAAAGGACCACAAGATGTCTCACAGAGAGTGAGACAGCTTCACAAGGACTTGAAATTTTTCAGAATAAACAGGATAGTTGCTTTTTAATATAGAATGGAAGAGCGTGCACAAAGATGCTGCTTGGCATGATTATATTTTTCTTTCATAAGAAGAAAATGCAGAGAGCTCTCATTGACTGGAGTTTGGAAGGAAAAGCCCAGAGTGAAACTGCTGGTTCAGGCAGGCAAAGCACCCGAGCCGAGCTTGCAGGATTGGGCCCACGTGCGCTGCTCTCGCTGAGCGCCGGGGGAGAAATTGGCTCACAAGGGTTTCATCACCCACACTTTGAGTTAAATATCGTTTAATTATTAAGGCTTTTAAAAGCAAGAAAGACTAAAAGAAAGAAGAGATCTTGGAAAGATCTGAAGGGAAAATGGCATTTTTTATTAGTATAGAGATTATTTAACTTTGCAGCTCCACTAATGATAATTTCTGTGACCAAAAATGTCCCCTTATGATTAATCAATTATGCAAACCATCCCCATTTCAAGGCTAGTAAAGACTTATTTAATGACATTTTTCATGCATCTCATGTCTTTAATATATTATTTTTTCCTTTTGCTCTGGCAGAGCAAACAGCTCTGCAGACGCAGCACTATGTGTCATCAAATAAAATCATTCTCCATATCGAGAAACAATTGTTAATTTATAATACATTCTAAAAATTGATCCTTTYAAAAGAACCGATTCGGTGTTCAGCTTGTTTCTCTGCAGCACAAATTATTCTTCCATCGGCATGTTTCAGTACAGAGTGTTCCAACAATAATGGCATGAGGCACTAAGAACAACAGGCCACTGCAGGGTTGGGGTTTTTTATTTTCCCTCCTTTCTGCTGCTCAAGGAAGGATCCCATTTCACCTCGGATATACCCTGACTCCACAGATGCTGCAAGAAGTCATTCAGTCCTTTCACTWATTCCTTTCTGGGTATTTTCTGGGAAGAAACTGGCAATAATCCCAAACTGCATGTTACAGGGTGTAGACTCGTGTGTCCCTATGAAATGAGCTGRGACAGCCAAACTCACTTTAGTTAAGACCAGACCACAGCAGTGTCTGAAGGCTTGAGGTCGGTGCCACACATCTTTACATTTACTGAAGGGAGAAGAAAGAATCTTTCGAGAAAGGAACAATTTGAGACAATGGCTCAAAATTTGATTCACACTTTAAGGCTCAGCTTGACATCACATGAAAGAAAAAGGTACTTACTAAACAAACAACAACATGTTAACAAGAGAGATTAATTTATTATCATGTATACAAGTCATATGGAGATTTGGGAAGATTGAAGGAAAGCAGCTTTCACAATTGTATTGCTCAGGTTTAGTTAGCACACAGAGATCCCATTTATGGAAATAACAATGCTTGGGTCATTAGTACTGCCGCAAGTGAGCGACTCCACCGCCTCTCCCCTTGTCATAATCTGTGCTGCACAGCGGTAAGGCAATTGTCACTGTAAACCACATCCCGCACTGAAAAGTGAGAAAACAATTGCAATGTGCCATTTGAATTAAACAAATAATTAGGACGAAGAAGAGCATGTGCTCTACAGTTCCAGATGCATTCCCTTCTGTTTTGAAAGATGMAATGTAACCTTAATTAAACTTGCGTTTTTAAAAGTAAATATTTATTTACTGTAGATTACCCTTCCCCCAAGAAAACCTTAGTAAAAATACAAATGCCTGAAGAGTAAACTTGCATTGCATGTACTTTGTCCATGATAAAACAGATTAAAATAAAGAAAAAGCAGGATAAAGAGTCTCTGGCATGAGTGACTCAAGATCCCCATCTAGCGTCCAGATGAAGATTAACAGAACCTTTTAAAAACTAGAATTTTAAATAAAAAAAAAATTAACAAAACAAATCCTACCATAAAAACCAAAAAAATCAAATCAAAACTCACAAACAAACAAACAAACAAATTACAACAAAACTAAATGCTAAAAAATTATTTCTTTCATTTTTGATCACTGTTTTGGTTTTTGTTTTTTTTCACAAATCACTTCTAGTCTAGTCTGCTCTATTCATGTCCTTATATTGCCCTCTTCATGGCTTATCAGAATATTTAAGGAACAYTGAATATGTAGATATTGTAGACGCTCCATGTACTTTTCTCCTATCTTGTCTTTAGCAATAATTATGTTTAGGGATATGTTTAACTAGCCTATATCTTGGAGAAGAGTGGCTTTGAGCCCAACTTGTTCCTTTTAATTGCTTCCTGTTGTTTTTGTCACTGCACAAGCAAGTATTCGTCTGAATTTTTACTATAAAAAGCAAGATCAGAATAAATTTCTGAGTGTTCACAGCAGCAATTACTGTAGTTTGAGAACCTGGGTTCTGTTGCTACCATTCCCTTGACACATTCCCTTCCCATAGAAATAGGCAGACTGAAATAGGTTGTTATAGTCATGGGATGCTCACACAACCGATTCTGCAATGGACAGGAACACAGTAACAAAAATCAGGGAAATTTAAGTTCCTGATATTTATTCCAAACACTAAAAAACAGTCTTTTAAAAGACTATTAAAAGTTCAAGGGAAGAATTTTTCCCTTTTCTACTCATTCTTGTCCTAATCCTCTATGCTTCCGATAGTTTGGGTAAGAAAAATGATGGGATTTTATTTTATTTTTTTTTTACAGTATGCAGGACATACATATCAGGCAGAATCCTTTAGCTAGCAATGAGGGAAGAAACAGCTGCATGGACCCAGCAGTGCACAGGAAAAATGCACACTCCTCTCAGCTGTTCAAGCCTGGCRTAAACTCAGCTACACCCAAAAGTGCCCTGAGTGCTGGGAAGAGCCCTGCAAGGGCTTGGTTATCCAGAGACACACAGGGCTGTCACTCTTCCATTCTGTGGTCCTGGATGAAGGTCTTGGGGTACAGGGTCCCTTGATGGCTACCTGGATCAGAGACTCGCTCCGGTGCAAAATTTTGCATGTATCTTCTGCTGGCCACAATCAACTCAGGAGAAGGTGGAAGAGCATTATGGGATGTCTTTCATACTTAAAAACAAACCAGGAAAGGCTGAGATGCTAAGAAATGCTGGGGTTTAATATTGCTTCTAACAGGTTAACAAGTATGCAAAAATTTGTGAGAAAATATCATCTTCTGAGATATTCCTGGACTAGAGCAGTCTGGGTGAAATGAGCTTGCAGCTACCTGGAGCTTGTGATCCTTCTCTTCCTGTGAACTCAAACACTTGATGGACACATTTATAAAGCTGGCCATGATTTTCACAATTTCATAGAAACATAGAAATCTGTGTGTTGGAAAGTACACTTAAGATCCTTGAGGTTTCCAGGCTTTTGCAAGTCCTTATATTTACAGTGGTGAATGCCCCTAGAACTCGTAATATTTCTGAAAGTGGAATCAATTTTTCAAGATCAGGACTGTAACTAAGCACATTACAGCCATGCTGAACTCAGCAAGTCAACAAGGCTCTCTGAGCTGGCTCCTAAACCCAAGTGGATATTCTGTAAGGCAAGGATAAAACAGTCTGTCTTTTCTATATTTAAACTCTCAGAGCAGAAGTGGGCTTTCTTGCACATGAAGACCACACAGTTCTGCTGCACATAAAGACACTGAGGTAGTGCCTCCCAGCTCTGCTCAGAGRCTTGTCACAGGAGCTGTACAAATGTGAGAGAATGAACAGGAGTGAACCCACATGCCCTAGTAGTCAGATGGATACAGGCAGACGTGAAGGAACAAGACAATTATTGTAAGTGATGGACAGCTACCCACAAAGTAGTCACATCAGCAATGGCAGATTGTATTGTAGACATGAAGGCAAAGGGGTTTTAACTGTGAAGGCTAAGGAGACCACTTTCTTAGACTTTTTAGAGATGGAKGTTAAGGAAATCATCCTTTTAGACATCTCCTAAGCCTGGGTGCAGCGTGGGAGAAAGAAGTAAGATGCTTCTGAGAAAAAGTAAAAATAGGAAACAGCAGCTGGGACTTACAAGGCAAAAGAAGGTTGGAACCGGCCATGAAAAAATCAAAGCAAGATGTTGAGGATGAGAGAGAGGATGAGTGCCTGACCAGTGAAGTGGCAAAAACAATAGTAGAAGGAGGTGAGAGGGGTAAAGCACTTTATGGGGAAGAGYAGTGTCTTTCTTCCTCAAGACCCCAAGGGCTGATGATCAGAGTCAYGCTTTTGGTTATTATTAATACTGTTATTTCTTTCTCAAAGTAAGAATAAATTGCACCTTTCAAAGAGTAACTAGAAAATTAAAAAATCATATATAATGGTATACTATATGTCAACATTTTTTTGATTGTTAGAAGCAAAAATATCTCCAGAAGTTTCTGTTTTCTTTAATTTTTTTAAGCAAAATCTGCAAGCTTTTCCCATTGTTCTGGGTAAAGCAGTATAATTGCATAAAAATACATATAGTGCATGTATGTTTCCTTTAACTCACAAATCCTTAGCTTTTCTTTGTCTGCATTTACATAAACTGTTGAATATTTTGTTTAACATAAATGATGAAGAAATGGCAAACTGACAAATTAAATTAATACATTTATCATTATTTTTTATGTACCAGTGAAATAATCACTTTCTCAGTAATCATTGCATCTTTTCCACCCATATTCATCAAGATTCACTATCTGAGCTCCTCGTGCATTAAAGAGGAGCCTTCCTATCTAAATTTCTTTCGTCTTCAGATCAGTTCCAGAATTCCCTCTCCACCACACTTTGTTTCCCCCATTTCTTATGATTACCCAAATCAGGTTGTAAAGCTTCCTGTCTGGTATGTAAACACCTTTCCATTAGCAGTTTGGAGGGATAATTTTTGTAAGACTACGTGCTGCTGTTTGATAAGATAGCAGAAACGAAGCTATTTTCTGATTTAAAGATAGGGTATCTCTCTTCAATGCTTGTGTGGCAGTTAAAAAGTTCTAAAAATATTTGGATTCCCATTAATACTCTGAGGGCAGGGCAAAGATAAAACATGCCAAATTTTATCAACACGCAGAAATTTCCTCAGTTTTTAAGGTGTAAATGACATCCTAATATATCATGCATTAATTCTTTAGGTAAACCAAAAGTCACAAAAATTAAGGGACCTGGAGGATGGAGGAGACTACAACAAACCCTGGCCTCATCTGCAAAGCTTTTATCCAAGAAAGAGTTGGGCGAAGCTGAGTGATCACACAACTGTTGGTGGGGTGGAAATTTCACAGGGACTTCTTGGTGAAGAAAAAGGTTTCATCTATAAAAACTGACAAGGTTTACAGTTGTAAACCAGTTCTCCAGTATCATCAGAATTTGACCACCAAGCATGCTGTCTCACTTAGACTTTTTTCTAAGATGTACTGGGAAGTTTTACTGGCAGTAYTGTCAACAGTAAATTCCTAGAATTGTGGACTTGACACATACAAGAAGTATTTTTTTTTATTTAWTTTTTTTATAAATAAATACATCTTCAAAGTGGCGCAGTAACTTTGCAAAAGAATCGGTGAATTTGAGGAGCAGTCTCCCATCACMATGGGGAATGGCTTTGGTAATGTTTCCTCACAGCTCATTTGTGCTCTCTTTCTTGGGAATGACGGTAGTGTTTCATGGTAGGCTCATGGCCTTTTCTGGGACTGTCCATGCAGATTGAAAAAATGCAGTAGTTTTTACTGGCATGTAATCTTTTCCTCAGTTCTGTCTCAACAGTCTTCTGATGATCGGTATCATTAAGGTTGATTTTATGTGGCCCTTAAGCAGTGTGCTGACACCTGGTACCAATATGATAATAGACAAATTGGGAAAAAAGCCATCTCAGACTTCAAATAAAAACAGAGAACAACATGTCCAGCCCTCCACACTGTCAGACTAAATCTAGCTGGGGTGCAGTCACCAAAGCTGTGGTCTCAGCTGTGGGCCAGTAAACTCTCCCTTTGTGCTCTTTGTATCCCAGGGAAATCATCACTCATCTCTGGCTATGAATAGTCAGAAACTGAACTACAGTTTAATATTTAAAGCAGATATTGTTTATGCAAAGAGRGTGGGAGAGACAGAAGATACTGACAAAGCCAAAAAATAAAATACARCCCCAACCAGAATCTTCCTAGAGGAATCTAAATATCAAATATCGTTGTGAAATAGTGGCAGCATTAGCCTTCCAAGGTGCTGACTCCCTCTCTGATAGCAGCAATCCTTGACAGGTCACCCAAAAAAATCTTCTTCATCTTCCAAAACATTTGGTACACACTTCCAAGAAGGGGCTGTGGCAATACCAGCCCAGTTCCCCCACAGGTTCCAAACAAGGAGGCACCTCTGAACTGTTCTCATCTCAGCCACAGCAGCGGCTGCTGCTTGAGAACTGCTTTAAATCAACACATTTACCAGATGCTCGGCCCCGCCAGCTTTGGCAGCTGCACCATCTGTCTCAGTCCCCGTGATGGAGTAGACCTGATGGGCTGCTTGTAACTCCCATGGGACCCTCTGCACAGGCCATATATTGCTGGGAATTGTTACCTGGGCTCTGCCAGCAAAACACAAGGAATTAATCCATCTGAATGCCCTGGGGCAACAATGAAGGTAGTATCTRCTACAAACTGTTTCCCTCAATCTGCATCCCAGAGGAGGTAATCTTTATTTTCATGTAGAACTCTCAGTTTCAGAAAAGATGACAGCCTTGGATTTTAAATCTACAAAGGCTTTTTAAAGTTCTACCAATTCCTTCTTTCTTGTATCTTTTGGCTGAAGTCTGGAGAAATTGTTATCACTTGCCCTTGGAATTCAATGCTTCTCTCTTTCCAGGCTGCCTGAAGGATCTTCTCCTTATCTCTCATTTCCACTAAAGTCAGAAGCATTGTGCTCTTGGAAGGAGCACCCTTGAGTTGGTTGCGGGTGAGTATTTTATAGCATCAATCAATGCAGGAAACATCCTCATTCTCTGGCAGCTCCCAAATAGCAGACTGTAATTTTTCTAGGAAATCCACTAGATCTTTTCTGTCATTTTCAGCTGAGGATACTAAAATTTATTCACAACAAGGGGCTGGTTTAAATACTAGCCTTTTTTCTGAGAATTTCAGTGCTCTGACCATGAATTACAAAGTTTATTTTAACAGATCTCTGTTTAGTCTGCATGCAGAAGGCTTTTGTGTCAAGCCATTGATCTGTGCAGTCAATCTGATTTCCACTGCATCTATGTAGAGCCGTAATACTTTGCTAGAAGCTAAACATCATCTATAAGACAAATCCAAGATCTGCATTAGTAATTGGATTCTGAAGAAGACATGTTAATATTCCCTTCTCATTCTTTTTCTCTCCCTTACTTTGGAAATYAGTCATCAGCAGGGGTGTAGAAGAGACCATTGGCACAAAAGGCCTYCGATGATATGTCATTAATAAAATTGATTCAACTCTATGAAGTACTTTTAGGATCCAGAGAAAAAGCCCAGAGCTGTAACGGCTTAGCAATACWCAGGAATTATAAACTTTGCTTTAAAGTGGCAACCTCAGTAAAAAGGCAGAGGAGGGCAGGACAACTACATTCTGCTTCAGCCTCCACCACTGAGCTGTGCTGGGCAAATAACCCCAGCTGTTGCTGCCTTCTGGCCCCCTCCATATTTTGCACATTTAGATTGGGGTGGAGGGGTATAGCATGTGGTTAAAAAGAGGTTTCAATCTCTTGAGATTGCTTACAGTACAAATTACTATTAATCATAAAATCCAAGGCAAAGAGTGTGTGCGACAGGCTGCAGTGGGTCCTGGATACGCCCCTGAGGGATGCTCATGATTTCCCAGTATATGGGATGTGCTGGGGAGAACTGTGTACCTGATGACTTTCTTCACCTTTGCCTCTAAAAACAGTGCAGCCAACATCAATAATTATGGGAGATGGAAGAAGGGCCTCTCCTTCAGAAGCAAATTCATGTGGAACTGGGGGAGCGAGGAGAGTGTTACAGCCACCTTTCTGCTCTCTTCAGCATCACCTGTATTTACAGAGGCAAGACTGCTGGGTGCAGAAGGCCTGGCTGGGCAAGCTGTGCCTCTGCACAAGACATAGTGGTGGTATAAGAAGTAAAAATGTGGCTGGGAGAATGTAGCAGAAAGCCCCACAGAATGGAATGGTAGCATGGCTGAGACCTTTGAGGATAAGAAAAAAGGTGATGTAAGGGCAGAACAATGGCAGACATCTAATGACAAATTCTTTTCCAGGAGACTTTTATCACAAAAGCTGACATTCTCTACTGCATGTTATGGCCCTATGCTGATGACCACAGTGCCACTACATTCATTAAAATCTTCAAGTCATACTTAATTATAATTATTAATTGTCCTTTTTCTTCCTGGATTTCATTTCTTCACTTCTCTTTCTGGTTGTGCTTTTTGTTGCTCACTTTCCTGTCTCTTTCAAATTCCATTTAACTGTCTAGATTGCAAATATTTTATTTAAAAGTTTATTTTTGTATAAAGCATCCCTCACTAAGTACTGATGTAATTACATGTTAGTCCATATTAGATGTATTACAGGAGTGATCTTCAGTCTAAAGTTCCAGATTACACTATGCTAAATGGATGGAATGTGGAGAAATCCAGATATTCCCATTCAGTGACCCTCAAATGATCAAAAAAAAATATAGATGGGTACAATTAAATTTAGCTGTGTCACCTCCATGCCATGCTGCCATTACACCCATCCTCCTTTCACTAGATCTGCTGTGGAGCACCAACTTAGGGTGTGATGGAAACAACTGCACAAATTCTCTACCAGCCAGAGCTCCTCCACTCCAGGCATCTCCACCTATGGGCACTTTCTGAGCAAGCCGTCTCTGCTGCCTTGTTTCAGGTTAGATCTTGATCAGGACTAAATCATATTAGCGCCACTGACTGCAGGGAAATCATATCTGTAAATCAATTCAGAATGTGATAAAGTCTTCTTTAAACTAATTGAAGTGATCTTCATTAGGAAGCTTTCAAGAGCCTAAATTTATTAAAATTAGGAGGTTATATTTGACATAAACTGCAAAAATCATACATATGGCAATTTTTACCTTTTCCTTTTTACAAATTAACAACAAATGAGTTATAAATTTGTCGTATGCTCTTATTATTTGAAGTCAGTGGAAACGATGAATAATTTAATCCTCAAATTGTGTATCTTCGGGACTTATTAAGAATTTGGTATTCACAGTCTCACATATTTATTTTTGTTTTGACTGAATACACAGATCAGTGATGGATTTCTGCTCATTAGTATGAATTTTATGTTGTTGCACATAAGATTTACTATCCCATAAATAATATCAGCAAACTCATTTGTTAGTATAGCCTGACAAAATGAACACAAAAAGAGTATAAGCACAGCTGAATATAATGTAGCTAGAAACTGAATATTCACAGAATTTGACCTTTTCAAAGCCTCTTTGTATGAGTCCAGTTTTAGTATGCTGCAAAGCAGTCAATTCTCTAACACAGTAGAGAGAAAACTGAATTTATGTTCCTTTACACCTATATAAATAGTCTCAAAGGGAATTGAAAGTATATGCTGATGAGATGCTGAGAAGGTAACAGCTGGAGGAAAAGTAGAGACAAAGAGCTGGGCAGAAGGTGGACCTTGGGCATATGATGAGAAAATAATAAAGTAAATTCAATCTGCAAATATGCTGGGGCAGAGGGAGACAGCACCTGCTCTGGGGCCACATGGTGAGTCAACAATCAAAATAGCCATGGCTGGTTAGGGAGATGATTACAAAGGTTAGAGAGGTTAGGAGTTTGTTTTTTTTTCCACCCTCACCCCCAAGCTCTGATTATTTCTTTTCATGGCTCCTTTTCCTTGAGGGAATTTGTAGCAACCATACTACCTTTCTGCTGGTTTTTCAGAGTTGAAGCAGCTCTGGGGTACCCCTGCTGTCAAGACTCACCCAGGGTCTCAGGGTGGTGGCCTGAACTCCCCCAGAGAATCCATGGGGCTTCATAGCTCTCTATGGGAGGCCTGTGCCCCTCTGCAGACAGGAGTATTTTGCTTCTCCAGGGTCAGTGTGCTTTGTTTGAAGTCTGTTATGCTTGCCCTTGAAATAACTTCTGCAGTGGAGATCTCTGTTTGCTCTCATTTGATGCTGTTTTTCCAAGGCAGTAGATTTTTGGTACAACGTTACTCTGGTATTTGAAACAGCTGTCTTGAAAGCAGACAGTTTCTGCTGGAAGCCCACCTGCCTGAACTTCTTTTAAAGGTATGGTAAGAGGTAGCAAATATAAATGCCTATGTTCTTTCAATATGCAATTAGGACGTGTCATGTCATGTTCTAGAATTAAATGGGTAAAATTCCTTCTGTGGTTCTACATAGCTTTTTTTTCCTTTGGTTGTGGGTTTTAGTTTGGGGGTTTTTGTGCTTTGACTGGTGAATGCTTTGACATTAAGGATTTAATCATAGAATCATAGAACAGTTTGTTAGAAGGTGCCTTTGTAAGTTATCTAGTTCAATTCTCCTTGCGCTGAGCAGGGACATCTTCAATGAGATCAGGTTGTTTAGAGTTCCAGTCCAATCTGACCTTGAATGTTTCCAGGAAAGGTGCATCTACCACCTCTCTGGGCAACCTGTGCCAGKGTTATASCACTCTCATCATAAAAACATATGGCATATACCTAGTCTAAATCGACTCTTCTTCGGTTTAAAACCATTACCCCTTGTCCTAGTGCCACAGGCCCTGCAAAAAGCTCTGACCCCATCTTTTTCATAAGCCTCTGAAAGGCCACTATATGATCCACCTGGASACTTCTCTTCTTCAGTCTAAATAAAACCAAATATGTCAGCTTGTCTTCATGGGAGAGGTGCTCCAGCCTTCTGATCAACTTCATGTCCCTTTTCTGGACTCACCACAGGAGACCCACATCCTCCCTTGCCAGAGCTGGATGCAGTACTCCAGGGCRGGTCTGAGAGTGAAGTAGAGGGGGAAAATCACATTCTTGATCTGCCAGCCATGTTTCATTTGATGCAGCCCAGGACACAGTCAGCTTCCTGGGCTGCGAGTGCACAATGCTGGGTCACATCCAGCTTTTCATCCACTCAGTACCTCTGTCTGCTCTCTGAAAGAGAAGAGCCATAAAGCACCATAAAGGCCATTGTTATAAATGTATTGTTACATGTTATAYATGCTCAACTTATTTTCAGGGTGTCTGTTGTTCCTCCTTTCTTGATGCTTCAGACTACCTCTTTTCCTAGATTATTTTTATTGAAAGTTGAGAAAAATGCATAGCYCCATCTTACAACCTCAGCTGAGAAATGAGCCATACCACCATGGACTCCCAACAATGCTGCAAGATTTGTGTGCAGGATTTGTACTCATAGTTTGTAGTAGAAAGGAGAAACTAATTATATGTCGTGGCAATGTTTCTCAGTCAAAAAAAGTAAGATAGAAATACTGTCAGGGAAAAATGAGGCCTTAAAGACCCCTTGGGAGGGAGGGAGTAGCTGACAAAAATAAAAATGGGGGAGGTATGGATGCTCTGGAGAAGCTGCATCCTCTTGGATTGAGCCTGTATTTGGAATCCCTTCGAGAGGAGGCTGTTTGTRTAGCCTGCTGTCGATAAATAAAACATTCGCAAACTAGGTCAAGATTAGAGCTATGAGACACTAACAAAACTGGATGATGAGAAGCTCTTTTATGTTGTTGAATAAATACACCAAGACCCATGAGCTGAAGCTACTAAAAATTACTTGTTACTAACTTTTAAAGTCCAGGGGGAAAATGAAGGCCTTATGAAAGAAATCTTTAGAAAAATTCTTTGGGCAGAATAAGTATCCAGGGTACAGCTGCACAACTTTGGTTGAAGCTTTTCAGCTTCAAGAACTTGAACCTTGAAGAATTTTTATAACTATTAAATATATTTGACAGAGACCTGTTTGGCATATCCAGCGTTTACTGTAGAAASAAAATTGGAAATTTAATAGAAAATAATTAAAATAAACATGTTTTGTTTATTKTATCACTACTCAGCCTGTATGATTCAGCCTATCCAGTGTAAAGGATTGTCAGAAATTGCTAGGCAAAACTATTGGAAAAGAAATTTACTATCAGYCAATTGTGGCAGGCAAAGCAAATGTCAGCATGCTGAAGGCATGTTATTGAACAAGACCTATCCCAAGCCACTCTTCTAGYTTCCACCAAGTGGGACTGTCACCTGGGATAAAACTTTGGTTGTTGTCTAGTTCTAGATCCTAACAGTATAGGTCTGATATAGGACTGTTATGGTAGTTCAGTTAATCTGTGGCATTATTACTGTGTCATTTTTACAGTCTATGTGCCTCTGATGTTAGTATCACGTTACTCACATTTCGATTTCAATTTCCCTACATCCTAAGGACAAAATAACATGATTATTGAAAGGTTACTATTATTATTATTATTATTATTATTATTATTATTATTATTATTATTATTATTATTATTATTCAATCTCCAGCATCACGCAATCAATCCTGTTCCCAGCTTAAATGCCACTGAATGCTATGCTAATGCAGATGACCAAAGGAATGTTTCTGTAAAATATACCAAAMGGGCTTGGTACAGAGCTTGTCAGTCCATGAATTTTCCTTGAGATTGATGGTGTTGCTATGCTGCAGGATGTGCTCTGTCAGCTGAAGTATACACTTCTAAGTTTACTTCTGAAGAACCACTCCTGCAGCTTRGGTTGCTCCAGATTGTGTACATAATTTTTACTGACTAGGTCAACAAATTTTAAATTRTGAAAATAAAGTGTCACAGATCTACACATCAGCATTTGGTCACACACTCTGAATTTGGTCAGATAAATGCAAACTGAGTTAAAGAAAAAGTAAAGTTTTCCTTGATTTCTGGCAGAATGTATAGAACACATTTTATCGTTTATCTGTTCATTCATGGATGAATKCGGATGTACCTGTTTGGCATCAGTGAAATCTGAGCCGCAAGGTGAACTGTTGGCAGATTGATGATGCTACAMCCCTCAGCAAGTTCTCTCATTTTCACAGCTCTTGTTTCTCTGCTCAGTGAGTTCGCCCCAACCTACTTCTACACCTCCACACAGCCAAGTTCTGGATGGAGAGCGCTGGGTTTTTAAGGAAATCGTTGCCTGTAACAATAAGCAGCAGGCTTGCATAAGTAACCTGAACAGGGATAGACTGCTGAACGTGGCCWAAAGACTGAAACTTTCTGATCGGACGGAGGTAAGTCTCTTAAGGAAGCGCCTGAGCCGGGCCSCGGGCAGCCGTGTTGCTCCTTCGCCTTGGTTTCCAAGCTGCGCACCGGAGCACGCAGCACCCGCCGGGTTGCGGAGCTCACAGTCGGTGCTGCTGGGGCCAATCGTTCCCCAGCCGGTTGTAATTCCCAGAGTCAGGAAACAAGCGCAGGGCAGCGGCGGCGGCGGCTTCAGCTCCTCCGGCCCCAGTCCCGATCCCAGCCCCGATCCCAGTCCCGATCCCAGTCCCGATCCCAGTCCCGATCCCAGCCCCGATCCCAGCCCCAGTCCCGATCCCAGTCCCGGTCCCAGTCCCGATCCCAGTCCCGATCCCAGCCCCGATCCCAGCCCCAGTCCCGGTCCCAGTCCCGCTGCCGCCGAGGCCGCTGTGCCGCCAGAGAGCCCCAGGCCGCCAGAGAGCCCCGGGCCGCCAGAGGGCGCTGTGCCGCCAGAGGGCGCTGTGGCGCCGGCGCTGAGGGCCCGCCGGGCCCCGCTCTGCTGAGGGCTCAGCGCGCCGCGGCTGTCACGGGTCAGGGATTKCTCCTGAATTCCAGAAAACTGGAACAGGAAACTTCAATAGCGCCAGACCCAACCCCCGGGAGGATAAAAAAGATATGGAGTACAGGTATAATCTATGGAACAGTTCTAACCAGCGGTGTTATTTAGGCAACACGGTTTTTTGTCAGCCCGGCATAGGATTTATGACAATGGTTTTAAACTGAAAGAGGATCAATTTAGTTTAGATATAAGGGTGGTGAACAGGYTGCCCAGAGATTTCCTATGCCTGGAAACATTCAAGGCCGAGGCCGTATTGGATGGGGCTCTGAGCAACCTGGTATCTCTGCCCATGGCAGGGGAGTTGGGACTAGATGACCTTTAAATGTCCCTTCCAATCAAAACCATTCTGTGATTCTATTATCTAATGTTATGCACAGAATATAGGACTTTCATATTGATTATTATTATTATTTTTATTATTTTTTATTTTTTTATTATTATTTTTCTTCCCCAGCAATAGCCCAAAAATCAATGACTCCTGTTATATAGGCACGACTCCATGTCTATGTTTGTACATCTCTTGTGGACACTTCTATTTTGAATGCTTGCTGTAGGCTGATCAAGCAAAGGTCTTCCCTCTGCACACAGAGGTCTGGCTTTCTGTGCTTGAACTCATGGTTGTGTTTTTCCTTAGAGTGGTCAATTTGAGCTCTAATACATGAACCTTCCCAGCTCTATATTGTACTGCCATGAAAAGTGATTTTCAGACTAAAATTCTCTCACCACCAATTTTTCTAAGATTATTTATACACTTACAGTGAACTCTGCACTAAAGTACACATTAATGCGTCTGTGCAGCAATGATACAAAATTACATTTTCCAATTAAAATAAAAGCCAAATAAACCCCTTTTCTTTCACTTTTTCATTAAAAGTCCCTGAATTATTTCTGACACTGAACATATATATACAAAAATATATATAAACACACATATATAATTCCAGTATTTTTCAGAATTTTCTTTTGTAATTACATAAATCTGTTCAGTGAATAAAAATGTGGGTCATAATTTTAGCATAATGGCATCAGAATTGGTAGGAAAGGAACACTGCGTATAACTTTCAACCACTCTTCTGTTGTTCAGCCTGTTGTTTCTTTCTGAGGTCAAGCTCTGACCATGATGCTGTTTACCCACTGAGATACCTTCTGCTGCTGCTGCTGCTGAGGGATATTCATTACTTCTAAGTTATCTCTTAAAAATTCTGCTTTAAAAACTGCTTCAATTTTGCAGTTTAAAAACTACTGTTGTTAACAGTACCTGGATGCCAGATAGCACCCTTAGTCCTTTTGTAGGTGTTTGGATGTGTGTATCTTTTTCTGTTTATATGTTAACACTAACTAAATCCCACTGRGAAAAAATACTTCAAAACACTGCAAGCTGCTGTATTCTTTTTCTGCTTCAAGTCTGTTAAAATGGAGGTCACAGATCTGCATGTCAGCATTTGCTTTTGGTAGTCTGTAAGTTTCCTGACCCTTGAAGCTTACCTAACTATGCCCCACCTCTCTTTTCCAGTATCTGTCATTTATCTCACTGACCATACTGGTTTCTAGGAGGCAGARGCAGACAGAACTTTGTCTATGCATTGCTCAACATTCATTCAAACTGATGGGGACCACAATCTTCCTCTTCTCTCTTTCCACGTTGCAAATACTTCTGAGGGACTTTTGCATTTTATTCTTCATAGAATCATAGAATATCCTGAGTTGGAAGGGATCCACAAGGACCATCTTGTCCAGCTCCAGGTTCTGCACCCAACAACCCCAAATATCACAGCATGTACCCAACAGCATTGTGCCAATCTCTKGCAGATGGTACTGTGACCACTTTTCTAGGAATCCTGTTTTAATGTTTTCTCTTATAAATGTTGCAACTTTAAGTAACTTAAATATTCCATACAGGCCCAGAAGACTTTTGAAACTAAGTCAGAAAGAAAAAAAAAAAAAAAATTAAAAAGAAAAAAAATTCTGGCATGAACTGTGAGACAAATAAAATAATGTTTTGCTTCAGCCATTGTTTTAGCCATAAGAATGTGAGCTTATGTTATGTAGGAAAAGGTGTAGCTAGACAGAGCCTAGGCCTTCTGAATGTGATGAGGAGGAAAAGAAGAGTGAACCAATGCTTGTTACAGTCATTAGTCATTTGTTCTGAGGCCAATYATATGAGGTTCAACAAGGCTGGGTCCCGCATCTGCGTCACAACAATCCCCTATAGTGTTGCAGATAGGTAAAACCTTGTAAGACAGGRGCCTTGTTGCCCCTGTAAAACTCCTGCTCTCTTCTATTATTCTGGCTAGCCAGAGAAGGATTCTGGGAATAATTTAGCTAGAGGTGAAAAACAAGTTAYATAACCCTGGAAAACAAGTGATAGAGCTAGTGTTTCTACCCATGAGAATGTAGTATCAACAGAAGTAAGAAATTTAAACAATAGAAGGAGAAAAACAGCAACGAGCCTGCAGATGGTGTTTTTCTGAATGTTTGAATGCCTAAGCTATAGGTAACCAATAGTGGTGTGTYGCAGTTGAGTAATAGCCAATGAATCTATTGTAGTAGTTTAGTAGCCAATGAATACATAACACGAATGATAACGTGCAGAAGTGTATGAATGAGACTGATTTTTGGAATAAAAAGCTTTTGGCCCTCTATGCGGTACTGACATGTATGTGTGTTGTGGCTGCCCCAACAGCAACACTATAGCACTACAGCCTGGGGACAGAGTGCCTGGAAAGCTGCCCAATTGGAAAGGACCTGGGGGTACCAGTGGACAGCAGCTGAACATGAGCCAGAGTGTGCCCASGTGGCCAAGAACGCCAATGGCATCCTGGCCTGTATCAGAAATAGTGTGGCCAGCAGGACCAGGGATGATATTGCCCTCTGGTACCGGGCACTGGTGAGRMCACACCTTGAATGCTCWGTACTGTTTTGAGTTAATWAAAAAGAGATTACTTTGGATCCCATCTTGCAAGGCAGATCTCAAGATACCTATTATCCAGCTGCTCTCCCTRTGTGGTGGGTGAGCCACCTCCCTCCCAGCAGTGCACTGCATTAGGAGATTATAAAGGTGGGGATATGTCTACTTGAAACATATGGATGATGAAAGCTGGCACACCAGCATCAGGCTGCTCTAAGCCTGTCCCCCTTAGACCCAGCTGGGCATTTTCTGCTGAAGGTGAGAATATGCCTTAYGGGAATTTGAAGTTCAGCATCCTTTTGGCATGAAGCAAGCATGCACCTTACGTGACCTGGAAAAATACCATAACCACTGGGGTGAAATTAAGCTTTAGGGAGCATATTTCTCRTCCTACTGCTGAAGAACTGCTTCTGTGGGTAATGTTTGGCAAACCAAACCCACATGATGAAAAATGAAAATGGCATTAAGTGTAACTATGTAATTGTCTATGCATTTTGTACTAAACATTGATTAGATTAAAARAMTAGAAGTAACCTGGGGAACACATCYTCAGTTGCTTTCCTGTTGAGCTGACAAGTTTTTATCACTGCTGATGCTTATTTTGGAATTTGAGAAATAAAAAACCCCATGTTCTTAAGCATGGAAAAATTCAAGTGAGAAGTTACAGGAAACTTTAATGGTCATAAAATGTGCATAAATGGTCATAAAACTTATGACTTTAATGGTCATAAAATAAAATCTCTCAAATTTGGCTGACAAAATCACTTCAGCTGACAGTTTCCATTGTTAAGGATGTAATGGGTTTAAAAAGAGATAGGAAGTAAATTATAGGCTCTCTACAAATCAAACCCACCCAGCACATTTCTGCAGTATGCAGCAGTCATTTCTGCAAGTCYCTGCCAGGCAGAGCACAGGGTGGAAGGTATGGTTCACCTGCAAGTGGCAGACATGTGATGTTGGTGAGGTGAACACACTGAATTGCAGAAATACTTCGCAGGGATGTGACGTTAAACGTGTAAACTTTTATCCTTGGCTCASGATTTTTTCTTTTTGACTGTATCACCTGGCACATATTTTTGAAGGACTGTGCCACATCCTCCATGGTTAGCTTTCTGTAACTTTCCTGGGATTTACCTTCAATGACTCCCAGTGACCTTGCGTGTTGGTTTTGTCTGGTCTGGTCATTGGTAGCGGGGGGCAGCGGGGGGCACAGAGGTGACTTCTGTGAGAAGCTGCTGGAAGCTTCCACCATGTCCAGCAGAGCCAATCCCTGATGGCTCCAAAGATGGATATGCCACTCGCCAAGGCTGGGCCAATTAGAGATGATGGTAACACCTCTGTAATAACAGTTTTGCTCTTGGAGTGTTTTTCTGCCACTCCTAATCTCAACTCATGAGCCCTTTGTCAAATTTTTCTCTCCTCTGTCCAGCTGTGGCAGGGGAGGGCAAGTGAGCAGCTTTTGTGGGTGCCTGGCATT
>NW_026623403.1:683342-686613 GCF_030028575.1 Malurus melanocephalus
ATCTCAACTCATGAGCCCTTTGTCAAATTTTTCTCTCCTCTGTCCAGCTGTGGCAGGGGAGGGCAAGTGAGCAGCTTTTGTGGGTGCCTGGCATTTGGCAAGTGTCAAACCACGACATTTGCCTAGCTAAGATAGATTTTGTGTCACCTTTTCCTTTCACCTCCTTTGAAAACCCATTACTGGTAGAGCACACTTGTTGCTGGGGACTAGCAGGAAGAGACAGAAAGCAGTGAGAGGCTGCAGTAGGGCAGAGTCGAAGCAAATAGCAGACAGGAGGCCCTGGCTGGTTTCCTCAGCATATGCTCCCCTCCCTCCAGGGACGGTGGGGATAACAGGATCTTGGCCTGCTCCCCTCCCTCCGGGATCRCTGGGGATAGCAAGGGCGTGGAAGGTGTGTCAGCATCTGCTGCACAGATGTGAGAATGTGARTTCCCCTCCTGACCTCTTTCCCCACTCAGTAGTGGCATAAAGGTTGTGGTTGGCTTTGTGGCAATCATTTGCCATCACCACCTGATTTAAAGCTGCTATTACAAATAGCACACAGAACTCATTCCCTGTGCACCTCTATTCAAAGTGGCACTTAACTGTGCTGAGTGAACGCTGATTAATGATCTTTAATTAAAGTCCTATAATAAAAAAAATACAGAACATCTGTGCCAAAGTGCTAAGTAAGTTCTAAACAGATGTCTGATTTTAAGTTCAGTCAYATAACTGAAATATTACATAAAATTTTCAAATAGGAAATAAGGTGGCTGTTTTTCATATGTGCATTGTATTCCTCTTTACTCAATGCAGATCTCAGTCTGCATTTGGTTTTATTTGAAGTTCAGCAGCTGTTCTCCTCCTCTGGGCTTCCAGTTAGGCAACACACATGCTCTGTTGGAAGAAGACTAAAAAATATTTCCATTTTTTAAAATTGTGGTTTAATTTCCTAGTATTTATTGCATCTAAACTACTGGAAAAAAATAGATGTGCAGACATGAACTTTTATGATATATTTGCTGTGCAGAAARCATTTAGGATTGCTTATGTTGGAAACAATCTTTTTGATAAAGAGACCTTTACTTGAACAAGCTGACCTTGTTAATAAGCTCTGCAGTGTATCACGACCCTCTCTTTTTAGGTAGGGAGCCAGTGGGCTCCAGCATAGCCTGACTGCTGACCTTGAACACCCCAAACTGCAACATAAACCTAAACTCTGGATGGGAGAGGCAAGAGACAGCAGGCTGAGCTTTTCTAACAGGTATCTTCTACAAAACACAGAGTAAGATTTGATTCTATAAGAAGTTATTTAAAAAAAAAAAAAAAAAACCAACAAAATTTATTTCCAAGAATGATCAAGCTGATAGTCACAAGCTATATCCTCATATTTCCATCCTTTCACTCTGTTTCTTTTATATCCTCTCCGTAGGAAGGAAGTTATAAATCAGTAAAACTGCAGCAGTCAATAAAAATGAGAAGACACCTTGCACATTCTCTTTGCTTTTAAGGCTCCCTACCCACTTCTGCTCTAGCCTTGATAYCACAACTCGTGTTGGGACAAAGTGGCTGCAGCAGTAGACTTTTGCTGAAAGGTCATAGCGTTGGAAACAGTCAAGAGCGATCTGGGCACCGGTAGAGCACGGGGCATCTCAGGCAGCAAGGCACAGTTGGTGCTGTTTCAGTAAAAGGTTTCTGRGATAAAGCCCTCTTCTAAAAATAGCTTTTATTAAGATTTGTCACATTCTGTTGAGGTTTTYCAGAAATCCAGAGAAATAAAAATATCTTTTCATTGTGCTTAGTGATAGCTGAAATTTACCCCAGCTAAAGCTTGTAACTTACTACCCTACAAGGAGAAATGCATGAAGAAGGGTATTTWTTAAAAAAATCACAAGGAAAAAATAGAAGGTGAAAGTCCTCTAAGCAGGGGAGTGTTTACTTGCAAACTTAAACTATATTGAGAGGTAGAAGAGGCAGAAGACCTTTTGCCTGCCAGCTTTTTCCAAAGGGAAGTGGAAATGACCCTGAAACTCATCCCATGCCACCAGCCATTGGAGCCATAATCAGAAAAAAAAAAAAAAACTTAAACGAAAAGAAGAGGAGAGAGAGAACAAAGCTTATATTCTAGGGAAAAAGTGATTTTACTACAGCGGGGAGGTGGTCAGTGGGCATGAAAAAAAAAAAGTGTAGTCTGTGTGCAGTGAAAACTTCAGAAAACGTTGTCAGAAAGGACAAAAAAGGTGTGTATGGATGACCACAGGGAGGGGAGAAATCAGGGGAACAGGAAATGCAGACAGCTCTGGAAGCTGGAAGGATTTGCATTCTCCTTTCCCAATTGGCTGAGTGATTCTTGAGWCCTATGCACAGGTTGAAACGTTGTCTTGTTCTAGACTACAGCTACTACACAATTAGGAGATCTCAGATGCATTYTTCTGTCTGAAAACTTTTCTTAGGTATCCTATATTTCCTGGCATGTACCAACCCAAACAGTAAATTCTCAGGTATTCCAGCCTGTGCTATGTGTTCCAAATCCTAAGGAACACTACCGTGGAGTGAATGCCTGCACTCTGAGGAAGAAGCAGCTGTGCTGTACACTGACTTTGCTGCCTGCGCGGGAAATGCAGGCTCTCCCAGGCGCGTCTGTATTCGCAGTGTGTGAACAGTGGGGGTCAGTATGAAGTTGCGGTGGAGAACAACACAGCCTCTGCCAGGCAGTCTTTACATACCTTGCAAAAGAGCCAGGGTTTCCTTGTTTTACTAAGATTTTCCACGTATTTTTGTTGAGAGGTGTAGAATTAACTCATACTTCCGGCTGCCAGTCAAGTATGTCCCCATCACTTCTAGGAAAGCATTAGTGAGGCACACAGCAAAAAGCAGTCTGTACAATTCCAAATTCTCCTTTGAATAGTCCTGGGGCATTTTCTTGTCTTGACTGCATGTGGGGATTGGTTGTGCCCCTGGTCCTGCTCTCTCTATAGCCATGCTCTGAGACTTACCACAAAATAGCAAAAAAAAAAAAGAAACCTCTCCAAGCAAATAAGTGTTGCTCCAAGGAAATAGCAGCTGAGTAGTTCTCTGCATTTGGTAGCAATACAAGGGGAGAGACAGAGACTGGGGGAGTATATGATCCAGCAGGATGGGAAGACAGAGCCCGTYAGTCAGCTGGGTGGGATGTCCTGGGGGCCGTCTAGTTTGCTGTCCTGGCTGGGCTGCTGGAGCTCTGGAGCATGAGATCTGAGTGTAGTAGCTCCTTGGATTTATGTCCTCAGTACCAAAAATGTTGGGCAGCAAG
>NW_026623403.1:686848-725285 GCF_030028575.1 Malurus melanocephalus
GAGGAGCTAGAAAAGCTGTCACTTGATTTAATTGTGCCTCTGACCCTGTCAGGATGTGGGGTGGGCAACCTGCTGTATTGTGTTACAGTTCTACACAGAACAGCTTGACATTTTCTTAATCAATCCTGGTGCAAATGGAAATCCTGTTTCTTGGGCTTTGGAATTGCGAGCCGTTACACAAATGGGCAGCTATCTCTCTCCTTCCCTTACCATGTCTAAATGCTGCACACTTACGAGACCTGTACATTTGAATGGATCTTTGTGAATGTCCATCATCTGGTCTTTAAGCTATCTCAGGCTTTTTAATTCAAAGTAATTGCATGCAATTCCTGCAAATACACTTCTGCATTTTCTGTGGTCTCCACAGATTTTCATACGTCCTTCAGAAATTTACCCAATCTGCAACTCCCTGTTCTCTGGTTATAGCTTGCCTGTTAGTGAACTGAGTCTATTCCTTATTTAGCAGAAGGACCAAAGCAAAGAAAAATGCAGCAAATGTCATTTTGATCTAGTCCATTAGTGCTGCAATTAGCATATCTAATTCTGAGAACAGCAAGCTTTCTAGAGCAAGGATTTTTTTTATATTTATGTGCTTGTGTTGTTTCTGACACAATGGAATCCAAATCCTTGAGGTGTGCTGTAYTAAAGACCAACAAATTACCATTCTTTTTTGGTAGGAAGGAGAACAAAGCAGACAAGAAGGAGACGAAACACTATTTCTAAGGGCAGTGCAGAGGAAATAACTCCGAGGAACATTCTGTGGTCCAGTGCACCTGAGTTTTCAGGTAGTATAAATTATCTCTYACAGGCTTCTTTGTCTTCATGCACACAGTGCAGGACCAGCATCCAAGAAAAGAAACCATAGGCTTAGGTTAAGAAATTGGGAGCACAAAAAAAAAGAATAGGTGTCTTATCCCAGCAAAAAATACCCTTCATGTTGCTGCAAGGATTTGTGCTTGGTTATCTGCCATTTCTAATCTAGGTGAAAGGATCCAGACATAAGTTCGAATCTAAACTGGTTAAAATATTACAACTGAAGTGTTTCAAAAGTAGAATAAGCTCTGTTTGTATTTGCTGGAGAGGAGGAGATATCTGGAACTAATGGATTTTCTGAAAATATTTTCTGTGAGTGTGATRTAACAGAGTACCAGGAAGAAGGCAGATACCTTATTTAATTAGACATTCTCTGTCTCCTCTGTTATTTGTTTCCTTTCCTATTTGTTATTTTTCTTAGAAAGTAATGGAGGAATTGGCCAGAACACTGTAAGGAAAAAGTGAAACTCACAGAAATCAAATACTGATTGTATTTGCATAAATATGTGGTCTATGCCCAAAAGTATGTTGACTGCTTTGCAATAGCTCTGCTTTACCTCTTGTTTTGTTTTGTTTTTTTTTTTGTTTTTTTTTTAATTTATAATTTAAGAAGTGAAAAAGCACAACTTCTTGCATGCAATTCTGCTGCCTTTAGTTTTTTTTAAGTGGAGGCAGTTCACCATGTGGTTTGTGTTTTGTAGGAATGTGGTAAGTATTTACGTAGCTGAAAGGCTTTCCTGGTAGCTGAAAGTCATGTTTGTGCAACTGACAAGTCATAATACACTCATATATAATTCTTACTGGGTCCTTGAGGATGTTTAATCAACAGTGTAGTCTGAACAAGTCTAGAAAATTAGTGTTGTTAACAACTATTTCTGTTACAAAGATTGAGATGTTTCCAGTCAACATAAGTAGAAGACAATTWCATAGTGTGAATGTTTTCCTATTTCAAAAATGTAAATATTTTATTTAAAATGTTAGAAGTAAACATTTTCCTCCTGATGTGGTAAATGCCAACAAACTAGTCATTGTGGGTTTTTTTTTTTCAGTCTGCAGTTGTATCTGTTTGCAGACTATTAATAAAATATATTTAGGTCTTCGAAATTTCTGTGGGAGCCCATGTTGTCAGCCCGAGGCTTGTTCCTCTGCTTTGGCTATTTGTTCTTCACTGTTGCTAGCAGGATTTCATGAAGTCCTGACAAATCAGATTGCTTCTCATCTCTGGTCAGCTGAAACTTAAAAAGGGGAAGSGAATCTGAGTATCATTAACCATAGCTGAGTGAGCAGGACTAACTCATATTTTTTCTAAATTTAGCATGTTAACTGCCCAAATACCTCAGTTAACAAACTTTGGTAACTYCTGAAACAGTTCATGATTGGTTCTATAGCCAATTTGAAAACAGACAACCAGGCATTTTCATGAAGCTATTTTAGAAAGCAAATATAGCTATGAGTAAGCAAGTTCAAGGGAAATTGAATTTGATAATAAAYGTGGAAATCAGCTAAAACATGGAAATCCACTAAAATATATTTCTTTTCCTAGCTGTAGCATTCATACTATGMTACCAATAGCTTCTTTTTTGTGTAGCATATACATCTGACTAGTTGATACTAAAYGGTGTCCTTGCTCTTACATGGCTTCCTCATCCACCTTATCCTRTCTTCATCTTGCCCCAATTTTTATTGTCTCATACAGTAGTTACACACTTTGTGTATGAGTGGTGCCTTGTCACCAGATGGGTGCTGCCTGTTGACTTGTGTAGTGTGGCTTCCACTTGCTCCAGACAGCTGTGTACACCACAAACAAAACAGTTACAGCTACTGTACTTGACTATGTGATTTRTTTGAAAATGAAAATTATCATACATCTGTGAATTCCACATGAATTTTGAATGTCTGTACCATGTAGCAAATTGTAATAATTGAGTATCTGTCCKTCTTACTTAAAACAAGTTTCTTCTTGGCAAGCAGCAAAGGATGATCCTTTGGAGAATCATTCTACATTGGATATTTATGATCCTATTTTTTTATTATGCTCATGTATGAGGATTCTAAAAATATTTATTTATGCATTGGAAAGGAGATACCATGCTCTTAAGCACTGGAAGTTGTCTGCCCTGGGAACAATTTCATAATTAAAGACTATCACCAGTTGTGAGCAGGAGCGGAGTTGGTGTTTGCTTAGGAGGACAGACTGCTGCAGGCCGAGCCCCTCCTGCTTACATTGCCTATGGCAAAACTGGGAATGTCACTGCTGAAAGAGGAGCTACTATCTGAGTATGAGGTGTTTGCAGCCCATTCCCATGAGAGTGCCCAATCCTTCTCTCTGGAGCATCAGCAAACCCAACAAACTGTATGCCTTCACAAGAYTCCCATGGTGATTCTGCCCCTTCCCATGGTCAAAGTCCTAAGTCTCCAACCCTGAAAAGGCAAAATTCAATTTTGCTACTGCTCCTGGGGACCCTTGACCTGTCTCTATGCTGCAAGTCCACAGTTCATTATTAAAATCTTTCTTWTCCTCCTACTACACAAAATCTTTTCTGTTGAGGACCTCAGAAAATTTTCTGCATGGCTTCTTTGGCCTGAAAAGTAGCACTTAAGGGATTACTAAACTGCAGTGTGTCCAGATCTTCTCCACTATTGCAGATAACAAAAATAATCTGAAAATTATTTTATTTATGGCTGAAAACAAGTTGTTTTATGAATGAAAAATACATATACAGTGTCTTTTGATGAGTATGAACARCCAGGTTATGAATTGCATAATATAACAAGTAGAAAAGTTTACACAGCACTTGATCTGAAAATGAAAACAAACCAACAGTTGACTAGATMACTATAACTATTCATTTTATTTCATTTGACATGTTTGTTCAGTCTACCATTTTATAAATATTGTTAGACTGCATATACAGTCACCTTTTCACTTACCTGTTAAGGCTAATGAGGAAAGAATGTATTTAACTCCTAATTTGTTAATGACTGCATGATTCTGATGTGTTACTAATAGAGGCAGACTTGATGTAAAATCCAAATTTGAGATCTGCATCCAGAGATGGACAGCCTTAAAGGTCCATACTTGYGCAGAGCCAAGTTAGGGATTAATTTCCTTTCTAATTATTTCTCAGAGATGAAGTAGGCTAAGCAAATATATTTATCTTGAACACCTTGTTCTTTAGAGGATGTATGCAATCCTTCACCATTAATCTTAAGCTTCTGAATTCTCCTCATAAAATAGATATATGGCTTGGCCCCAGAAGGCAGCTAATGTAACATAATTTTATTATGTGGCTTTGGAAAATATTTGCACAACCAAGTATTTAACAGTTTCATATTTTCATGCTAAAATATATGCAAAAACACTGTAATTACTGGGATGCTTAAACATCTGCATGAGGATAATCTTTCTTGCAAGATTCAGGTAGATGTCACAAATAGAAACCTGACTGAGCTGTGCTTCCCTTTGATCCTTGTCAGGCTTCCATAGAAAGGATTTTGGTCTCTCTTTGGAAACAAATTCCTTTTGGTCCTATGGGCAGCAAGGCTTCACTCAGCATAGGCTGCTGCTCCTGGCAGAGGTGTGTCACCTAGTCAGGGCAGGRAACGGATGGCCTAGCGCTTTGGATTATTGATGACTCCTTGGTAAGAGGAAGAGAATTGCAATACCTTTGAGGGATCTGGGAGTTTTATTGTCATTGTTTGTAACTGGGTGTCAGTTAAACCAGTAATTTAGTTAGCAAACTATACCAAGCTTTTAAGGCCCATCTGGAGGAAAAACATGTAAATGGAAAAGGGGGAAGCACATTTAGCCTTAAAATTATCACCAAGTTTACTACCATCAGTGCTGCATCTCATCTTCTTTATGGCTTTGCAGTCTAGAAAAGAATAGTTGCTTGACTCTGGTTAGATGTATTTTAAATGTAATTACGTTGGTTGCTCAGCCCATCAGGCCTAAACCAGATTTAAAATGACAGATCATTTTAAATCCCTGACTAGGCATAAAGTTATTTTCCATGGCAACTGTAAATATTTGCTGTCCATTGTAATTGTTCACTGAATATACAGCTTTGAAGTACTTATCCAAGGTCATCTGGATTTGTTAACTAGAAAGGGGTAGAATAAGAGGGTGCAGAAAGCTATAAATAAGATAGCACAAACCCTGAGGGGTGTAATTGTGTGAAATTTTTGACCACACAGCTTCTCCTACCTGCTTCAATGTGTGCTGTAGTTCAGTGAATCCTACCTATATCTACTACAACAGGGATGCAGTTCATCTCTAAATGAAGTGATGCAGCAGTCCTGAGGGAAGCTGATGCAGAAGATGCTCTTTGCCTGGGGAGGACTTTGGCTATCAGGGTTCTTTCACAGCAAAGCAGGAGGATGGGAATGGCAATAGGAAATTTTGGAGAGTAGCTCTGTCCTGTGCATGTATTTGAAGAGACCTTGAAAGAGATGGTTTCAGTTTTGATTGTAGGGTTGAAGAAGGCAGATGGGAGCTGGAAGAACCAGATGGACATGACACAGCTCAAATGCCATGCAGCWGTCTCAGGGCTGTGTTCTTCCCACCCTAAATGAGGGCTTAGAGAAGAGTTTGGAAACCATCCTTTAATCCATTGTTGACTGAGAGATTCCTGTGTGCCATTCGCTTTGATGTGACAGAAAAAGCTAAGGGCTGACTTGTTTTCCAACTATAGCTTGTGAGGGAGGACTGATGAATGTCTGGGTTTAAGTGTTGCAGGTACCCAGTGGTACATGCTTGACAAAATCCAGTCTAGAAATTGAAACCCAGAGGCCCACTTTCCTTCATTATTTCTTTGTTATTGTTTGAATTGTGAGGACAAACAATTAATCAATGAATGTGGCAGGTGGTCTTCTACCTTTATTATTTGTAATAAATCTGAACCACTTTGATAGATCTACATGGTTTTAAGTGGTTGCTTATTCAAGGATATTCTATAGCCTTGTCCATCAGAGAACAGGTCATGGTTCATTCTAGTCTTTTAATGTGGAAGATTTTATTGTTTCTTAAAATACAAAAACAAAATTAATATGAATCAAACAAGAGTTTCATTTCCCACAGTGCTTGCTCTCAGTCTGATGGGAAGAAGAGACAGGAAAAAAGATACACAAATATCGTGTGAGCTAAAAATAGGATGTGCATAACAATTTTCAATTGGAAGAGAAGGGGCTTGATGAATTCCCACAGAACTGGGAAATTACATACATCACCCATTCTCACAAGGTCAGTAGTCATGGGATGTTTCATCCTYATTCCTCCCTCCTGAAATCCACCCAAGGAAAAAAAATATATGGGGGGAAGAAAGACAAACAGAAAATATTTCTTGCTGCCTGGCAAGACTTGAAGTCATTTTTAACCTTTGAACTTCCTCTACACAGCAAATTCTTTCTTCTCTGTGTGACTGGAAGGTGCACATTCAGTCCAAAATGAAAAACCAGTCAGGATGACTAGMTTAAAAATGGTACCTTCACATTGATTCCAGAACTTCTTTGTACCTCATCCTGTGACCTTAAAGGGTGTCTCCAGTGGGTTAGCTAGGCCATTTTCATTTTGCTATGGAGAACTACTACCCCCTACCAGTTCTGAAGTCTTAAAGCCTGTATAAATATTTCTGGGTGGTTTTAATATGTGCCACTAAGGTGCCCAGTCTTCAGTCACACGGGGATGCTGTTGTGTAGGAACAATACAGAAGCACAGAGAGAAAACAGTCCCTTTCCAACACATTCGCTGCTCAAATAGAAGAGTGCTTTCATTTCATCTGATAAATGCTGATTATGACATAGAAACATGAAGTGAATTGGCAAATAAAACAATTGACTCTAGGTTTTCTAACTTTAAACCCAAGCTTTTAATCACATGGCAATACAATCAATCTCTCTTCTAGTTTTGGGCCATTTTTTCATTAAATCTTTCCTTTATTGCTTTCTTTCTAATTTTTAGGCAGATGTTTTGCACAGTGGTTGCTGCAGAACTCAACAGATTGCTCTTCCTTCAGTGTGATCAGTTGGTTCACTAGAATTCCGCTGGTGTGACTGGGGAATGCATCATTTGAAAAGCTTTATAATGATAAGCATGTGCAAAAAGACACTTATAAACCAAAATTTATTATRGATTGATCTTTCTAAAATGTATATACATAATAAAAACTTTCTGAAATCAATTCTGTTGATCTAATGATGCATTAACTCCATCTCTAATATATGAGATTAATTGATACTTTTAGTGTGGGAAGAGTGCTAATGTTCTTATTAGCAATTATATAAAAAGATCACTTAGCACAGTAGTTATAAACTATTGCTTTGTAGGATTTAAAAGCAGTTTGGAACTCATAAGGACCATGCTATATATAGCTAATCTTTTCTGTAYGACTAGAAACTGTTTCTATTGAAATGTATGTAAATTTGACACATCAGGTCAGTTCTAAAAAAGTAAAGAAAATGGATTAGCAGTAACTAAATTGAATGAATTATGTACTTACTGACAAAGAACACTGGTATTTTCTAATCCCTTCTAAGGCTTTTCCTCTCTGTGTAAGATTATGGATAGTTTTCCTGAATATAATAATGTTTTCAAAGGTCCCTAAAGGCTGACACCTGAATCTTCTTACCTTTTAGAAAGAGGAATTATTTCTTAAAATTATAGAGCATTATTAACACTTTCAAACTGGTTCAGAAAGAGATTAGGAAGTTATACTCTGCCAGATGAYAGTCAACATTTCTGAGAACAATACTATCTCAAAGAAAACTAAGAGTTTTGTGTGGGGACAGTATCTTTGTAAATCACCCCAGAATGGGCTAAGTTGCCAACATTTTGGCTGAATACCTAACTTCCTATTGAAATTTATTTTACATTTACTTTCATATGGGTCAAACACTGATGAATCATACGCCCTTATTGTAAGTCCCTCTACTGCTCTCTTGTAGCTTCCTCTGGGCACTGGAAGGCTGCTCTAAGGTTGAGCCTTCTCTTCTCCAGGCTGAACAACTCGAACTCCCCAAGCCTGTCTTCAGAGGAGAGCTGATCCAACACTCAGATTTTTTTTGTGGCTCTCCTTTGCACTCACTCAAAGCTGTTTCTCACTCAAAAATTTCTACTCAAAACCATGAAGCTATGATTATAAATTTTTAATATACTAWTTTTTTWAATTATTATTATTTTTATTTCAAGGAGCAAACTAAAGAAAGGATCTCCTCTTGAATACATTTGATGTTAATTAAAATCTTTTGAACTGCACTAAAACTTTTTCACTGAAGTCAGTTCAACCTTAATATGTTATGGATGGTTTCACGGGTTTGTGCAAATGTTTTCTGGCCCTCTCTTACTCCATGGACTGAGTTTCTTATTGCCTATACATCTCTCTCATGATGCATTTTGGCATACTGTCATRGAAATCATGCACTGCAGAAAAGGCTGCCTAACTCTTAGGCAGGAGGGAGGGATCTAGAATGACAGGTCCCACGAGGCACTTCAACATCACACACCACTGCATCTTCCTGTGGCCTTCAATAAACTTTTCTTCAGCTGGTTTTAATGCAAGAAAATTAAATATGCTGATATGAAAATGTTGAAATGTTTCTTTTAGATTTGGAGAAAAAAATATTTTCTGTTTTTTTCTTCCTAAGTATTTTGAACAATTTCTCAGAATGCTTTGGTATTCAGTCTGTTCATGGAACAAAAGTAACATCAAAATATTTGAGCTTAGAAAACATTTGAATGAATGTTCATGGGTGGCTCAGTTGATCCCTAAAATGAAGAAAAGATGCTGTCGAAGACAAAGAAAGAGGAATTCCCAAAATACAGCCGTGGCACCATAAAATGTTCGGTACATAAGGTAGATCTGACTTTTATGTGAATGTCAGGGAACTGTTTGTCATGTATAGTGGAGCTCATAGAATCATAGAATAAGCTGAGTCAGAAGAGACTCACAAGGATCATAGGAATCCAACTCCAGGCCCTGCACAGTACCATCCCTAAGAGTCACATCATGTGCCTGAGTGTATTTTCCCAATGCATCCTGAACTCCGTCAAGCTTGGGGCCATGGTCACTTCCCTGGAAAGGTTGTTCCAGTGCCCGACCACCCTCTGGGTGAAGAATATTCTCCTAATATCCAATCTAAACCTCCTCTGCCATTCCCTGGGGTTGTATTGTTGGTGACCGAATGGAAGGAGCCCCTCCACTTTGCATTGTGAGGAAATTGCAGACCACTGTGAAGTCTCCCCTCAGCCTCCTCCAGGCTGAACAGACCAAGTGACCTCAGACACTCCTCATATGGTTTCTCCTCAAGGCCCATCACCATCTTTGTTGACCTCCTTTAAGTGCTCTCTAGGAGCTTTATATTATTTTTTAATTATGGCTCCCAAAACTGCATACAGGACTTGAGGTGAGGCTGTACTAGCACAGAGTAGAATGGGATAGGAATTGATGAGGCTGAGTGACTTAAATGCTCTTTCCTTAGCCTTTTGTCYAGGACATGCTACTACTTGTTTCCTTTTGCTCTGCATAGGTGTACCTCCATAAATCCTCCTTCCATTCCTGTACTAAGCTATTATTTTATTTAGTTGAGTTTCTTGAGAATTTTTTTAACTATTTGATGACCAAAGTAGTCAATTGAAAATAGCTGGCTAATATTTCTCATTAATTTTGACTGCAGGAAACTCCATAGATGGACCAATATCTAAAAGTGCTTTGGTTTATGGATTATTATGGAAATGAMATCATGCTGCCTTTGTGCAAGCATATACAGATGTGGGTACCCTTCTTAATCACTTTTGAGCTCATTGTCCTTGCAGAAATCAGCCCTCAGAGATAATTGCACTCTGTGAAAAAACAAATAATTGGTTAGAGGAAGAAGACATCATACATGCCCTCAGGAAAAGGTGTTGGGTGAGCTCACCCTCTTTTGAAACACTAGGTAATCAACAGCACAGGGATGATACGCAAATGAGCCGGCCTTAGAAGTTTCAGGGGAACTTGAACCTTTCTAGAGAAGTACAACAGAAGTGACTTACAAATTGTAGAAATCAGGCAAAGTTAATTTTACTACTTGTAATTTTTGAAGAAAAACATCTGCATCGTGTTCCTATSGTAGTCATTCATTCATTCAGAGTGGAAAGTTTCTGAACCTGTATTCAGAAGCAGACAAAATCTTTCAGTGAGATCTTTGTGTTCCTACAGTTCTCCAAAGTGATTCCTGCTGGAAAGTTCCAAGGGAAGAAAAGAAACTAAAAATACGTGTTAAGTTCAGTTGATGTATTTCTCTCCATTCTGTCATGTAGTTATCTCAGTATATGATCAAGGAATGCTCTGGTCTCTATGCCACAGTGCTATGTTTAGCGCAGGGTTGCTACAAAATGAGGAGTTGATGTTGGATAGGAAGAAGCTGATCAACTGTATTTTGTTCCCTTTTTGTTTTGACATCCTTCTGTCAAGGTCTTCTGAGGAAAAAGAGATGAGATTGTTAGATAATACATCTAGATCAGACTGGTATTAAATACAAACAAGTAAAATACTTGAATTTCATGAAGTATGGATTTAATACACCATGACATTTTGATTTAAAATTTTGCTTTGTTTCAGAACTGGAAGTCATTTTAGTGTGTTTCTAACAAAAACCAGGGAGGGGAAGTTCCAGAAGGATTAAAACCCCTTCTTTAGGAACAATGCTATGTCATAAAAACTGTGCTAATTAAATTTGCATATTCTGCAAAGAGAGCTGAAATGAATTACCAAGTGATTGATGTTGCTTAGTCAAATGTCACTTTGACTTTAGTGTAAATGTTCAGCAGAAAGCTTTTGCATGAGATTTAGATCTCTTTCTAAAAGTCATGCTTCATCTATCTTCTGTGTGAGAGGGAAATTCAGCCTAAATATGTGAAATCAGTAGAGATAACTTGGTTTTATCTCAGTCCAAAAGCTGCTAACACTGGAATTTGGTCTCCCTCTATACTGTGAAATGGCCCTAAAGCCCACCCAAAGTAAACACTGAACCTCTGARGAGGTCCCAATCAAAATTTGGATGTCATAGCTTATGTCTAATGTCTAAACTTTTCCTTCTGTTGTTGACAGTGTCTTAGATTTATCTCTATTATACTGCTGTCAGTGCTCATCGATTTTGCACACTCCAGCCTGACGGACCATTTAATTAACATTAATCTGTTTTGAATGTACAGCCTGCATAGGTAAAAGTGTACCCTGTTTCTTCTAAGTGTTATCTTTATATAATTAACTGTTGATAGCCTATACCTCATTTACAGATAAGCTCCTTATAAATTTCCTGTAATGTGACAATTCTTATTTTAACTTTTTTTTTTTTTTTTGTAATGCAAGGTCATTGGCAAAGTTGTCGGTGTAATTTCTTACTGTAAAGGATGACTCTTAACATCATACTGGTAACGGGGCTATACAGCTGGTTCTTGAAGAAAGGCCTTTGAATCATTTGCCATCTGGTTACTTCGAATTTTATAGAAAATGAATTTGGTGTCATTCCCCAGATGTCCAGCCTCTTTTGCCATTTATGTTAATTGACCCAGTTTGTTGGCCAAGTTCAAAGAAGGAACCAAAAAATACGTTGTAAATAYCAAATTTCTCTGTGTCTCACAGAAATGACTAAAGGCTGGCAGGACAGATCAGGGGAGCTGGCACTACTAATTTWATTTCTGAGAGGTAAAGGCTTCTTGCAGTAGTAAGGGAATTTGTAGAAAATCTGAATGAGACTTTTTGTCTGATTTGAAGAAAAGCTTTAATTCCCAGTGGATATGGTGTATATTAGAAAAGTGAAAATATACATTCAAGATGAGCAACCAACACTAGCCAAGCTGAAAATTATTATAATGGATCACTTAGGAGTAGCTTGTTGCAATTTTTTTTTTGTCCTATAATCAAGGTTAGGAAACAAGAACTGAAGATCTATTATAAGTATTTCATGTACATCTGAAATAAAAAATAAAAATCTACCTTCTCGATGTAGGTATCAAAGTATAGAACTGTACTAATTTCAGTAATTCTTTAGGAAGAGGTGAATATAATGACTGAGAATTGTAGAAGGTGAACTTACTGACTGTAAAGAACACTAATATTAGAAATACTACAAGGTTTGTGGTGTGCCTTCCTCTTAAAATGGCTAATCTCTCAAGTCCCTGAGKCAAAAAAAATTATTCCAAGATGTTATTTTTTGAATCGAAGTTTAATCAGGATCCAAGAATTTTTCTAAGAGAACTTCAGACATGGGAACTTCAGTGTTTCTGGGATGCTGTTTACACTGTGGGCCTATGCAGGCCATATCTTTACAGATGTAGTCATAGGAATCAATAATGAGRGGGAATTGAAAAACCACTACATCAAAGCTGGAACCTCAGGTAAGCAAGTACCAGATTTATCTTACTCCAAAGGTAAATCATTAGCTTTGCCTCAGGAACTGGTTTCTGTTTTATAAAAGGATTTTCTAGGCAGAGCTGTGATGCAAATCTTAATTATCATTTTTTTGAAAGATTGATTATTACATGAAGACCTGTGATCTACGTGGTAATCAGTTTCAAAATTTTGGATGCTGTTCAAAGCAAAGATGTAATGTCAGATCTAGATATAAAATCTCTTGGTATTTCACTATCATTTTTTGGTTTCTACAGCCAAAGACGCCACTGAGAGATGAAGTTAAAAAAGGTAAAAAAGAAAGCAGATGAACAAGTGCTACACTCCTTAATTCTGTACTGGGAATTGGTAACAGCCATATCAGCAAAAATCCTATTTTGCTGGTGTAAGGAGGGCTGTGGATGCTCGTCCTTGTCCAAGCTGGCTGTACTGACTGGAGATATTATTGTACCCAAGCTGCTCATTGTGAGCTTGTCCCTATCCACAGCTTTTAAAATGAAAATAATCATGCCACCACTTCTGGGCCATCTCAGTGAACTGAAACCAGAGACCTGGGTGGACTGAATCCACTGGCCATGCTGACAATTAGTGTAAAAGGGAAGTATCCCCTTGGTTTTCCTACCCGTAAAATGGGGATCGCAGCAGCTCCCAGCAAAGAGTAGGCAACAAAGAGCTGAGAATGTAATAGCTCACTTAGCCTGTAGGGCTGTCAAAAAGCTTATTTTAGGATGATGTGCTGTTATGGTTCTTATAGAATACGAAGGTTTTTCTCGTGAAAATGGGTTTAAAGTATTCCTCAGACAGTAGTGTGAAAGGATATGTTCAAAAAACCTGCACATAATGAATATGCAAGAGGTTGTGCAGACACATTTAACTTAGGTTGGTTTTGCAGTCTGTATGTATCCTGAAGGTAGCTTTTATATGGAATACATGTATGTGTGTGTGTGTGTGTATATATATATATATATATATAATTGTATTGTATATACAATGTGTGTGTATATATATATGCACACATACAGTATTTAACATAATCCAATTTTTTTTCTATATGACAGACCATAAAAAATTCTTGGCTTTTTCTGATGACAAATTGCAAAAAACCGTCTCAGAACTAATGCATTTAAATTGACTGATATAAAATGCTGAATATTTTCAGCAGTACAGACACTCAAGTTCATGTTCTGTGCTTAATTAATGGCAGCTGTATTCTCCARAATTGTACATTTGGTCCTGTCTTCCCACATGCTCTAACAGCTAACCAACAAAAGCTTTCGGGAGTTTAAAAAAATCTTCCCGAGCTCAGGGCAAAAGAGGTTTTTACAGGGATACTATGTTGCAGGCCTTTTATAAATCAATTTATCAAAGCAAAGAAGCAAATCTAAATTTTAAATTCTGACTACCCATGTGATAATTATGAATAAACTGATGGACAGCGGTTGAGTGTTCGTGATGTACTTAGTATTAGTTCTGCAGATGTCTCATTTACATTGCTTTCAAAATTCATATATCAAAATAAATCATTAAAACAACTATCTTTAATTAGTGACAGATTTTTTTGAGCATTAATTTTCTAGAGAACTGCTAATTAACATTACTGATGCTAACAGGCAGACTAGTGAACWGTTTCACTGACCACAGTTTTATTATACAATTAAGTTTTAAGTAGATGGGTTTGAAAATAGTGTGCCTAATTTAAACTTTTTTTTTTTTTTTTGGCAGTGTCATGTCTAGGGGATCATACTACTACAAAAGGCAGATGCTTTTTAAAATTGTTAACAATTGGCAGAAATGCCTATATCAAAGGGAGAGGAAGAAATCCCCCCTTTTTCCCGAGGAAGGAATTAATAGGAGTTACATTTATTGCAGTACTTACTGTGGCCCATGCTGTCTTATTCTCATGGTACTAAAAAATTCTAGTAAACTAGCTTGCAATACAAACAGAAAAATTATGTCAGTAATTAAAAAACCAAGCAAACAAAAAACCTCCCCACCAAAGCAAAACGAATAAACCAGTTCATTTTGCTGTCCGTATTTTAAAATTACAAGGGTTTCCCCTCCTCATCAATACATGGTCTCCAGCTATGTAGCAGCCCCTTGTCACTGAGTGACCCTTTGTCTCAGAAAAAGATAGTCACTGTCTCATAGAGACAGTATCTGTGTTCCATGTCTCATCCTTCCTTGATGTTCATAGGAGTTCTGTGACTTTGCAAACATGGACAGTGCTTTTAATGCTTTTATCACTTGGACCATCCATGACAGTGTTAGATCAGACTGACCACGCTTTGACTACCAATCTACATTTAGTTTCAGAGGAGTTTGAGGTTGTYCCTGCACTAGGGCCATCAGTTGTTGCCTGATGCTGTTGGATAATCCAAATACTAAACTGTGATTATCCTTGGGACATTGGAACAYCCATTCATTGTTTACAGCTGGACCGTTATTGTTTTCCTCTTTATTAACAACTTTGTCTTTTACCAAGTGAAAATTTTGATAGACAGTCTTAAGGGTCAGGATTAGGATCTGTGCTGCCAAATGCTGAGGATAGGATCTTTTTGTTCTGTAACAACAACTGAGAGAAGCATCAGCCCAACATCACTTYGTGACAACAAAGTATAGTAGGGAGGATGATTTTGTCATCAAAGAGCTTTCATGTGTCAGCTTTTCACCCAGAGAGACTTTGGAGGCTGGAAAAATGCCAGGTCTGTGCAAAACCCAGGCATTTGGTAGCCTTGCTTAGGTAGCCTTATCAAAGGTGTCCTGATTTACCCCCAGATTCTACTGCAGTGCTGCATCTTGACATGTTAGGGGAAGCAGTCAGTTGCTCTAAAAGAGATGTCTCTTGGTTTATAAATGTCTTCCCCACTTTGAGTGGCAGCTGTCCTCCAGCACCTTGACTCCAAATGCTGGAGGTGTAGCAAAGAGGGGAAACAACTCTTCATGTGTAAGGGCATGATGCAGAACTAACTGCAGAGTTTCAATTCTTTTTGAGCCTTACAGACTGGGAGACTGAAATGTTAATGGCTAATGACTCAATCAGCCATTTGCAAAAGCAACAGGATGTTTTGGTKAGGCCCGATTTGTACCCCCAACTGAAGGGGAGGAGGAGAGAGTTTTTTGTGTGGTGGCGAAATCTCTTATCCACATAAGACAGAGGGGTTGAGTACTCATCACCGGATGTCCGCAACAAACCAGCCTTTGTTTAGTAACAAGCTGGGTTTTGAGCCACGTAAAGGAGAAGACCAATAAGAAACAGATGCTGTTAGGTGGGATAATGCTTTTTGTCAAGCCAATTTCCTCCATTACACAATTGTCTCAGCTGTAAAACTTCCCTCCCCTCCGGGGAAGTACCAAGACATTCGCATGACATGTAGACCTGAAGGTATTCATCCCTTCTGATGGGGCATAACTAGCTCAGCTATGCTGGCTGGTGTAAGAGACAGCTGTCATGTCTTAAAAGGTGTCATGTACCATCAAAGGCCCCAAAGTGCTGCAAAAGATCCACAGGTTACATCAGGCAGTGTAAAACTCCTCCCTCAGAGGAGGTACCTGAGCATTCCCACTTAAACCTGAACTTATATTAACCCATTGAACTCTATGTTTCATGTGCCTCCCCTAGTCYGATGGATCAAGACTGCAGCCACCACTTCAACCAATGGATATCAAATTGAAGTGGTCAAATATCATTTCTGGATCCATGAGTGGCAATACCTTTCCTCTACACTATTGGCTACTATCCTTTCTATTTCTTTCTTTTCCTTACATATGTTCTAAAGTGATATCTTTATACTTTTATATTGTTATATTACTACAGAGAACAATAACCAAAGTGGCTATATATCTCCTTTCTATTGCAACCAAATTGTTCTAAAACAAACCCTACACATATATATATTTCAACACTGATCACTCAGTGTTGTTTCACTCTAATCTGCCCCAAGGGAAACTACTAAAAACAGCTTCAGTTGCCCTCACCTTCAGGGACAAGTCATAACACTTGAGTCCATAATTTTGACAACAGTAAATATTGGAATCCAATTCCCTTTCCTGTGTTATATTGTTCCTGTGTATATTCCCTTTTCTGTGTTGTTATTCTAGCATGATGTCAATGAAAGGTTACTGGCTGCTGAAATCGGGAGTTGCATTTAAAAACAGCAGTCAGTGRTGAATCTAGCAAATGTTTTGATCTGCAAGCATTTACTTGGACTGAGCTKGTAAAGAGGGACATGGAACTAAGCAAGGGAAGAGGGGGAATAGATAGAAATTAATGGCAAAGAGCCAGGAAAAAGCAGAAGGAAAAAAAGAGCCTGAGAGGAGGAAAAAGGATGGAAACAGAAGAATCATTGCTGAAAGAGAAGGGTGAATCAAAAGTGAACTCACAGACAATGGTAGCACACTGGTGTAAGAAGATGTACAGAAAAGGARGGAAATTATTAGTGTATTGCTCCATTGAACTTCAGTTCTGAAGTGGATTCTGGAATTATTTCTGAAATCTTAAAGTTTTCCAACTGAATTGGAATCAAGCACTCACTTCACCCTTCACATCCTATTAGACAATTCTTAGATCACAGCTTAATTATAGGTGCTCATAATCTCCCATCCTGACTATGGTGGCTTTGCTACAGCTTGACCTCCTTGAGCCTTGYCTTCCCTCTGGCACAGACTAAATGCAGCCAGCTCTGCATCCATCTGCAGCTGGCCTCCCTTTTCATCCTATCACTCAAGAGTTTTCCCACATAGAACCTTTCTAACAATTTCTGTGTTTACCCTACATCTTTTTGCATCATCCCATTGATAGCATTTACAATGAAGGCTTCCATGCACAATGCCTGTCACATTTTATATCATGCTGCCCTCTACAACTTGASTCTCAATTAAGTCCAGAAAATTATATCATCAAAGAGTGCTTCAYGGACCAGAAGCTACTACTTAACAAAAGTAAATTTTCCTGCCAAGTTCAGGCACTATTGTGGATGCAGCCTATTGTAAACTGCATCCTTTCAACTACTGTTCATTAATTTTATGCTTTTTGGGATGAGCTTTGTGTTTTCTCCACTGGTTGGAAAATACCTACTACATGGGTGTTTCRATCCAGTTCTTAAAATTATTAGAAATGCCCAAACTAAGGTGCAAACAAGATCTTATGCCAAARTCAATAGCATGGATTTTATTTTAACGTAAATAGAGAGAGAGAGAGRGGGAAAATAGGTGGGGGGACAGAGGGACAGAAAGAGAGTGACAGAGACAGATTAAGTAGAAAATATCACTACTCCATCAATCTCAATGATGTCACATTGATCCTCTCCACCMAGTCTTCTTGGTGATGAGGGTCCCCCAAAAATACAGAGTCTGATGGTTCAGATACATTTCAGCCAGGTGAGAATGCCAGATACCCTCYTGGGTGGGGGGCATTGGAGGAGGCTAGTTTGACACTATCTCTTCTAACAGACTCTGGATCTGTTGAATCCCTTTGCATCACRGGCAATGCTCTGGTGTGAGGCCTCAGGAATAAGTCTGGGGAGCACTTTGGAGGTCTTWGATGGATTATGACACTACCTCAGCTGCCTCTCACGTGAATGTCCCATGGATGTGGCTTTCCCAAGGTGGGTGGGGGGGTGGTTTACAACTGAGCCAGTAAGGGAGGRTGGGTGTTCACTGTCTCTGACCTGAGGTTGTGCCACACACCCAAAACTCTCCTCCAGCCTCCTTGGCTGAGTGGGGAGGTCTGTGCAAACCTGCCCTCAGCAGATGAGCCRGGGGGCTATGGCTTCCTGCATCCCAGGGGGACAAGCATGATTTTCAGGAGAGCTGCTGGGTTTGGCTTTCTTATGGATGCATTCTTCTCCCTTAGCCTTGTTTGCTTTTTCCTASACTTGAGATGATTGAACAATAGCATCACCTTTATCTTATCTCAAGTTTCCTTAGGTGGCTTAATTTRCAGTCCAAGGTATTTCACAAGGCATCTTCAGGGAGGGGAAGACTTTGGTGATCATAGCTTCTATAAAGAAGTTTTGTCTTCATGGGCAAAAGGTCCTTCATAACAATGTTTAAGCCATGAGCCATAACATTTCAGTCTCTGAAAATGGSTGAAAGAAAACCATTTCAGAAAGTGAAGACAGTTTTCATGTGTAAAGGTCATAATAAGCAAGCCTTGACTTGCATGCCTGGCTTGCTAAGCTTTTGCTCTAGGCTACTGGGTTTTCTGAATCTCTCCATGAAAAGTAAATGGAAAAGTAGCACAAAGGTCATCTGATTTACAACTGAATGAGTTTTGAGACTGAAAAGAAACAGTTTGACTGCACACCTCTCATCCACCTCTTGCCCACCTTTAGCCCTTCCACTGCCTTTACCTCTCCCTCCAGCACCAAGGGATTTAAATTGTTGTACTTTTAATTATTGCACAGCTTGAGGTAAAGGAAATACTTTGCTGCCTTCATCTACATATACTGTATAATGCAGGGAATTAGCAAGAGGTAGTGACACTGATACCCTCTCTAAGACTGGAAGAAGAACTGCCAGTGCTGCAATTCATCGTGTGTGTAATTAGAAGATTTCTGTGTACTAGTATATGGTGAGCCAAAGCAGTCATCACCAGAAACAATTCCCYCCACCACCCCTACATCTGTTCACAGAGCAAAAGGCAGGTCCTGTATATCACACTCCTTGYCAAGAGGAAGAGCAGATCACACTCAGTAAGAAATTAAATTACAGTCACAGCAGAAGCCCTGCTGTAATTTCATTTGTTTCTTATTGCATTCTTAAAATTATTCTGTTGTTTGCTTAAAAGTTATTGTTTGACTTCAGTCATCTAGCAGTCCAAGATACATAAAGATACATACATTTTAAAAGTAATAATCAGATTAAAATGTAACATGGGAAATATGATCAATATATAATTTCAGCCTTCACTGGCCTATTAGGTATCTGCATCATCACACTGCCTAGTGCTCCCATGGCTGGCAGCAAGTCTCATGAGATCTATGGCTGGAAGACCACATGGTGCCTACTCCCAATGCACCAATTGTCCTTACCTTGTCCTCAATATCAAACAGAATCAATGCAGGTTATGCCCCCTGATAACCTTCTTATGCCTACTCTACATAGTCAGCAGCTATAGAGAGCCATTGCCAGACACTGATATGACCAGGTACTTGACCACTCATCTCTACAYGAAGAACAACTATCATTCTGTATTCACTTTTTTTGTTTGTTTGTTTCCAAGTGCACGAATAGCAGAACCAAATGCACACCATAAAGAATGTTTTTCCCTCTGCATATAAACATCAACATTTGTATCTTTTTCTTTACCTATTGCTTTACCTATTGCCACAATTTTATTGGCCACTTAGCTCAGACAATGAGTAGATAGGCACAAAAGTTATTTGATTTTGGAGCAATCCTAAGGAATTTTACAGTTCTTACAGTTTAAAAAGTATGTGGTCAAAACTTCCAATCAAGGATGGTCTCATCCRTTCTTTGCAGTTTTAAAATAGGGAAACTAACATGCACTAGTGAGATCACTTGTCCTGCCACATCTAACACAGCCCACAATGGGCACAAAACCTCAAGAGCAGGAAAACATCCTCTCCTTCTGCCAAGAGCTGACTCCCATACAAAACCAAAGAGCAGATATTTTCAATTCAGCAAAACAGTTGCTCTATGGCAACTCTGCTATAGAGCAGCAAAAGAAAAACCTCTGTCTTTTCCATCACAGAGAAGAAGCATCTGCCCCTCTTGGGGGAATAGCCCTATCCACAGGGACCACTGCTTTTTACTGTTCTTTTTGAGGTGCCTATACCCCAAAGGCAAAAATCTCATTATCCTTCTCTGTCCATCTTGGCCTGGAAATATTTTAAAATATTCCCTCTGGAAATCAAGTTTGTGATTTCCAGAACATATGCTTAGTGTGTCCTGTTACTCTTTCAAATCTCTTTCAAATGCTGTGTTCTTCCCCATCCTCCAGGTTTGCAGAGACAGCTGCATGGCTGTGGCAGCTGGGTCTTACAGAACCTCTGAACATGCTGTAACACATCTTCTCTGATTATGGGCAGTTTAACAGGAATGGGCAAAAATCAGGCACAGAAGCTTAGCATTGATGCTCATATTTTTAATGTCCCATTTTTTATTGCTTCATCCTGCCATTTTAAACATGTCCTTACAACCACAAAGAAGTGTCCCAGAAATAAATGTTCACTCTCCTCTGCTTCCCAATATGCTGGAACAGAGAAGAGGGCAGACTCTGCATTGGAAGTCAGGCTCCTACCAGATAGCTGTTCACATTCCTTTGCTGAGGCTGGGCTCATTTCTTTGCAGCCTTGATCCAGGAGAACTGCCTGAAAAAGATCTTTGGCCCCAGGTTGCAACACCTGGTGTCCTTGGCAGATACAGCTGTCTCCCTAAAGGCACCATGCTAATGGTACTACCCTACTGTGTCTCTCTGTCTGTCAGTCTGTCTGTCGGTCTTAATAATGCTTGACCCACATCTAGAGATGTGGTTAAAGAGCCTTCTTTACAAGTCCTTGGAGAGCAAAATGGGCATTTGAGGTCAGTGATGTGGTGGTGTGTTCAGAGTACCTCTGCTTAATGCCACATTGACCTACACTGGACAAAACTGTGATCTAGATTTGCAGTGTAGATCTGAGAAGCTGCAAGTGTGACCACTAGAGAGTAGAACCCCTTCACAGTGCTTGCTTTACTGCTGGGTGGATGTACGGAGAATAGCAAAAATGCTTATGTCAGGGAGACTGGGAGAGGGGCTAGTCCTTTGGAGAGTGTTCCTAATCCCAGGYATTCAGCACTGGCCACTGGCTTTCAGTAGATCTTCCATAAACAAGTGTGTGCAGAGCATGTCCCTTTTGATAAAGATGACATTGTCTGCCTTTCAGCCTTGCTCTCCTCAGCAACAGCGAGCATACCTGCACCAGCTTGTTTGCAGAGCAATGCCATAATGCTGGCTAAGTCTAGCAAATTACGTTTGACATACCATGGRCAGGAGGAAAGTGTCACTGCCATGGCCACAGACTTGGCTTGGGAAGAAACTGTCTTCTGTGYCTTGGAAACTAATACAGACAGGATGCATAACCTGACTTGGTCATAGACACTTTGTAAAGTATGAGGAACAGCTTAACAGCAAGGTAAATCTTGTGAGCTACTCAAGACTGAAGATTTGTTTCAAGGGAAAAGGGATGTTCCACACTGGAGTTTAATTTCTAATTTAAATCGTTTCCTGAACTGTATGTACCAGGCCTGTGACAGATTCATGCAATCAAACCATGACTTGTGGAAAAACAATGCTCATCCTCACCACCTTTGTTGCTGTTACAGTGGAAGTGAGAAGGTGAGAGCTGCTCACTCCAGCCCTGCATGTCTCAACATTGGGTATTCTCATGGTTCCTTGTGCCTGGTGGCACAGAGCAAGGAGGAGGCAGAGTACCTAGGGGCAGAGGGCAACTCTGGAATCCCTACTGGAATCCTGTCAGTTGTGACCACTTGGGGTTGCTCTGAAACCATCTGCCTGCCTCCAAACCTTTCCTTGCAGACAGATCAACACATAAGCAATATGGATACCTATGGATTAGAACTCCTGTGAGAAATTCAGACCAACAGTATAAACACATCCTCTCATTACATATTGCTGCTGATAGTGTTACGAGAACTAAAGTAATGTTTTTCAGGGTGTAGATATCGGTAGTTAGGAAGTTAGCTACAAGGCATTGGAACATTATTAACAAGATCATATGAGGAAGCCCTTGCAATTCTGTTATATGGGTTTCATGCCCTAAAGAATGCAATTTTTCTTCCTCTCTTAGATGAAGTTTTGTGAGCAGAATCTTTGCTGAAAGAAATCCCAAATAATTTTCCATCAATAATGCATGGTGTTAATGTCTGAAACAGAGAAAATACAATGTGAGACAGCTGTGATTAGATTATTAGTAAATTAGTATTTTCTTATTGGAGTGTCTAAAGGGAGGTGAGAAGTATTGTTAATTCTCAATTTCCCACAGGGAATGGGAGCTGCACTCAGTTCACCATACATTGTCTCTGCTGCTGTTTCTTGCTTGGGGAAGGACCCTCGCATTCTTTCTCTGTGCCAGGGTGTGGTCACTCTGTGGCAGATAGTCCTCCAAGAACTTATTCAAAGTGAATCTTTCCCACAGCCTAYAATTCTTCATCAACTGCTCCAGTGTGGGTCCCTTCCATGGAGTGCAGTTCTTCAGGAACAGGCCACCCCTGAGGACACAAATCCCGTCAGAAGGCTGCTCCAGCATCAGTGTGTCACAGGGTCATGGTCTCCTTCAGGCTCCCTCCATAGTTGCACAGGTTTTTTTTCCCCCTTCTTAAATACATTATTCCACAGGWGCTGCCACTGTCACTGATGGGCTYRGCCTTGGCCAGCAAGTCCATCTTGGAGCTGCTTGGCATGGGSTCCACTGGACACAGCAGAAGTTTCTAACAACTTCTCACAGAAGCCAACCCTATAGCCTTCCCTCCTCCAAAATCTTGCCAGGGAAACCCAATACAAAGTCGTAAAAAAATATTCAGTTATCTTGTAGCTTAACATTTTAAAATGTTGCTTAACATTCAGCTACAGTAAGTGAAAGCCAGCACTGGCTACTGTGCTGTACTTCTTATTAAAGTTAACAGAGTTAGCACAGAAAAAAGATTTATGGTTACTAGCAGGAAGGGAGGGAAATGTTTCGAGCAAGAGGGAARAGAAAAACCCTCACAGTGCGAATGTTATTTTCATTTAGTTTGTGTACACTGTTAGTTACCTATGGCCCCGAACTCAAAATATGAGATTCTGAATAAGAAGAAGCCTTTCATTAATGAAATGTACTTTCATATAGTCAAATGAACAACACTCATTACAAATGAAATTCTATGCAATTGTCTCAAGATTGAACAACAGATTTAAAACTAAATTGCCTAAATTACAGGGATTAATTTCACTGTACTTGGTGAAGGTATTTAGTGTTCACATCTGTATGTGGGAGATCTTTTGTTTTTCTTAAATCCCCATGTGTGGTGTTGCACTCTTGTGACTGTTATATGATAGTCTGCTTAATCTTGGGAAAAAAAACCACAAGGAAACATAGGCTTATTTAATAATAATATTTCTTTAAGACTATCAAAAAGGCATATGCACATATATGTACATAGCATCTTCTAAGTTCCCCAGCCTAATTATACATTGAGGTGATACAGAAGACAATTCTTATGCTTTTGCATAATGGCATTAGGTATGGAGGGACAATTGCGAGCTTGAAGAAGCAAGTTGATAATGAATCCAGCCACTGCTTAGCTGGAATCTCTCCTGATTCTTCACCCTTCTGTGCCAACACAGGCTTTTGAATACYTCTCTTTTAAAAACAGTGAGGACTGGTACATGCCTTCCACACTGAAGCAGAGATAAATAAAGTTTAGTAAGAGATAAGCATTCTTTTTATGCTAMTTTATTTGCCATCTATTTCCCATCTGTTTGAGGTGATTTCCCCACATCATCTCTATTTGGACTTTGCTTTGAAAACTGAAGAGATGTGAAAGAAATCTGCAGTAGAAAGGCAGACTATCTCTGGTGTTTAAGCTTTTCAATACTGACAGTAAGAAAGGAACCTCTGAGAATGGTGCCAGTGAGCATTGGGGATAAGRCTGAAGAAGAAATATGTTGTGTAATGTTCCAGAATAGGGTTGAAAAGATTCTTTTAGTAATTTTTCTACCTGCTCAAAGCTTTATCTTGTTGCTTTGTGACTCAAGTGTTTAGCCAGTATTCAGAGCCAGTGTTCAATTAGTCTGCTGGTAAGGGAAAATTATTTTTACAATAAGGTCTTTCTTTAGATAAATTCAGTTTATTTACAAAGAAATCTACACAATGACCTGTTTCTGTAGACTTACTAAGACTAAATATCCAGTTTACTTCCTCACATTTTCCAAGCTGTCCTTTCCAATGACTTTCACCTTGGGAACTCAKCATTCTCCTTCCCTGCACAACTGCAGACATGGGTCTTTGGAGTGATGGCTCTGTCTTTCTTCCCTTTGGCCTTGGATCAAAGACGCACATATCTGCTGTCAGTCTGTCTGCTGACCTATGAGCTTTAGCTGTGCTCTGGCCTTCTGACCATATGCATATTTGTTTCACTTTTTGCGTAATATGGCTAGCACCTGCAGAAAGTATAAGAAAATATGTTACTGCCTGTTCCAGTTGATGTGTTTATGGAATTTTTTCATATATGTTTATGCTCACATTACACAAGGCATCYCTTCAAAATAAAAGGGAAACCCTTTTCAATTGTCACTTTAGAAAGGAACATGAATACCATGTTTGGGAAGAAATGTGCATGTTCCAGTGTCACAGATGAAGTTTTGGTGTGGACCATCGCTGCTAACAGTTCTGAGTTCTCCAGCATTCAAAATATACCAGTGGCAGCTATTTAATTTTATGCAAAAGTGCTATAGATCCAGATTTTTAAAAAACACAGCTGGATCWTTTAAAAGAAAATATTTTCTACTTAAAGCGAGCACGAATGTGAAATTCCCTAGGTAAGCAAAGAGACTTCTCCTGGTCAGTATATGGGAAACCTTCAACAAGAGAATTGAAGTAAATATCTTSCTTGGTAATAGTATCAATGACCTATACTTACAAAATTTTTTTTTCACTATTTTGAAGCTGGTATCATCTAACATTTTACTGTTTATAGGAGGAAGTTAAAGAATTTAGTTGAATTCCTAACTGTGGTGTTACTTTGATACTATTTTAATTCTGAGACAATTACTACTATCAGTATTTTTAATTRACAGAAATTTTTGTAATTTTATTTCCAAACTAAAATATCAATATTTAGTAGTAGTCAACAGACTGAGTTATAGTTTTGATACTAAAGTTATTATTTTATTATAGTCACTAAGATCAACAGTAGCTGCCAGTTTTAAAAGTGCTGATTTTTAAAATACAGTGTATGTATGACTGGAGGGGAAGAGACAACCTCAAGTGCTCCTTTACATKGTAAATTTTCATGGTGTGACTTTCCCTAGCTTTCCCACAGATAAGGACACTGTTGTTGTTTACATAATGCTGAACTTGGTTTTTTTCTGCAGGGAGTGCATGACAGACAAGCTGAATGTTTTCATAATTGTAACAACAAAATATGATGGTGTTTAATTTTCTTGCATTTGTAATGAGAATTTGTTGATTGTTTAGCCTTGAATTCTTTTATAAAATATTGTGTGTTACACTGGTAAAAATCACATCTGCTTTCTTTGTATTCAGATCAAGGAAGAACTGCATTTTAAGAAATGCTACATCAGATGTATTATCAGTACTCTTCAAATAAATTAGAGGATGACTGATCTGTTATTTCAGTGTTCCATAGAGTTAGCAATATAATCTCTAAGTACACTATTTAAACCAAATATTTATTAGAAAGACATAATTTCAGACATTTTCATTTGGATACAATTAGACTCTACTGAAAGCAAGAAACAGGCATTTTATTTTTTTTTTTATTTCCTTAATTTTGTATCACCTGATTACTGAAATTCTGTCTTCTGTATTCCATCAGCTGACCAGCTACAGCAGCATTTTGTGTTTGTTGTTTTATTCTGGGRTTTTTCCATAAGAATTATGACAGTAGGATAAATGGTAAATGGGTTATCTAACATGTTTTACATGTTTCAGTTTACCAGTCTTTGATGATGTCGTGTTACTTTTTCTGATTAAGACACTCTGTGTAATCCATTTGCATTCCTGCAACAGGAATTTGACTTCTTTAATTTGTCAATAATGACTCTTAAAGGGCTGTTTGCTGAGCAAGCTAAAAAATGTAGTATTCCACCTGTGGCAAAACTCAGAGGTCCTGCAGGATAATCAGTACAGGCTACTCTTCTGAATTAAAAATTACAAAGAGGAAGATTCTTAAAAATTAAGCTACTTTGGGGAGGATGAAATATAGGTCGGATAACCCAGGAGATGAAAGGCTGGCAGTGTAATGCTGTGAAAGTGAAAYGTGATTGCAAATTCCCTTACCCCTGCAGCTCTTGATTGTTTGCACTTCTCAGACSTTGGTATAAGAGCACATCCAGTCAAGCTCGTGAGGAGATGTACAGAAATGGGCTTAGACCTTTGTCCTGGCAGCCTCTGTCATTGGCATCATTACAGAGCTCTTTTCAGTGGCCAAATCCGTGTGGTAGCCACACAGCACATGTGCCTGATTCCAAACATGCTTCACCTCCTGCATCCACATCCACTGCAGTTTTCTTCTAAAGAAATACTGGAGTAATCTAGTGGGATCTTTTTCCATTTTACCTCTGAGAAAAGTGCACCACCCAGCACATCTTCACTTCTGCTCCAARAGAGCAGCTGAGCAATCATGGCTGATAGATGGTAGTCACTGACCTAATGCCCAGCAATATATTCAGACCACAGCAATAAATGCATTGTAAAAAAATTATGTTGAATAAAATAGTACAAAAAAATGTCTGCTCCCACAGGAGTTCATGGGTCTTTTCTTGTTGACTTCAAATTCATGTAGAATTCCACCCATGCTATTTCAAGATAACTGGAAAGTTTTCTTGAAATTTTCTGTCGACTTTGAAATGAAATATATTTTCTTTTTCTTTTTTTTTTTTATAATGAAGGCAACTTTGTCTGTATTTTACTAGGCTCAGCTTATTAGAGTATGGTGCTAACAACACCAAGGTTCAATCCCCATACAGGCCATTTCCTTAAMAGTTGGACTGGGTGGTCTCTTGTGGGTCCCTTCCAACTCAGAATATTCCATTCATCTGTCATCTGAAACTCATGTTCCTGTTGATTATGGAATTGCACCCCTTTCCATGACTCATAAAGTCCTATAGATTTTATAGCTGTATCTAATAATATGATGAAAATCTGACCTAAAACATTAAGGTGTCACTTTCCTTTGTATCTKCATCCTTTGAACTGTTATTAGTCCTCACTGGTGTAGATACTTACAGATTTTCTTACTTATGATCTTAATTAAAGTTATTGAGTATGTTTAGCAAATTKTAATTACTACTATTTCTTCATATATAACAAAAAAAAATCAGTCTATCTTTTCATTTCCAATCCCTTAGATATGATTCTGGCTCTTCTTTAACTTACAAAAYATAATTACAAGTCATACAGTAATTTTATTAGTGAATACCCTGAAGATTACAGGATGCATATMTTCTAGACTGGCTCATCCTTATATATTCTGTCTCTTCATGTATTCCCTTACCTGCCGTATCATCAACTATAATGACATAATCTTCATTACTTAATTATTAGTATTATTTAATTATTAAGTATTAATTATTAATCAAGGGTTTTCTACCCCAGACATACAGCTTTCGAGCAGTCTGTTGAACAGATTAGCAACAGGTTTAACAAATAAAYCATTTGATGATGGGAATATTATCTGATAGCCACCTAAGAATAGTAGGAGAATAAATACTCCTTCATTATTTGGAGAGTCATCTGTAATGAGCAAGTACAAAGACAGAATAAAGGCTGTTTGTGCATCCATTGCTAAAATTCATTCACTTTTGAATGCACTGCAGCATTGCAACATATAAATTATGCGTGTATACATACATATGTCAAAAATGTTTGTGTATTCCTTATGTGGGATAGGAATATAAATGTTTCTATATCCTTATGTGGGATAGGGCATTTCTTGGGGGAAGAAAAGTAAGGGGGGAGGGCCATTTGATATTCCAGTGAAATTTAATTTGAAAGCAATTTGCAGCTTTAAATTTCACTTGAGAGATTTCCAGGTGTTTGGTGCRCATCCCCACTTAGGAAGAATTCTCCAAGAAATGAAACCTAAAGGCTGCAGTAAAATGAATCAGAGGCCTTATCTTTGCATCTCTACTCTCTGTGAATTTCTGCTTCATGGATCTGACTTTTGCTTTTGTACTGTCCTTATTTCTTTAAAAGAAGGCAGATGWATAGGCTTTTTACTAATGAGTTACACTAAGAGCCTGCTGGATTTTCAGACATACATTTCATGAATTATAGTTCTATTTCGCAAGGACAGTTTTTAAATTCAGTTTCCTAAACATACTGCAGCATGCTTGAAATCAGAATCCTTGAACTATGGGCACTGTGCATTTATGCAGTGAGATATCTACCATCAAAATCTTTCCAATTTAAAGAAAATGGTGGGTAAAAAGGGTATTACCTCATTCTTTACCTTGGAAACTCAGACTCAGAAAAACCTTGGTTTTTTACAAGGTCAGTGAGGACAACTGGAGCAGAATCAAGAAGTTATCCCTTGATTTAGTGTCAGTTTGTGCCAGCTCCCATGGAAGTCCTGTCAGCACCACTCCAGTCTTCTATTACTCTTGACCTTCCTTTTTTTTTCTTTCCTGGAAAAACCTAAACATCACAAGTAGTCACAGAGCTAAGCAGATCTTATAGATAGGCTGGATTATCCTATGCAGAACTGTCTGTACTGAAAGTGATACTTTAGGTTTATTTAATGGGCAGTTGAAGGAGTCAGCAAAATGAAGTACATGTGATAAGTTCCACTTCTCTGCACTAGAAGAGAAAGAAATAAGTAASAAAGAGTCTACAGAAAATTATTAGCAATATGTGGAGGTTTCAGTGACTTTTCCTTTGGCAAGAACACTTCAATCCTTAGAGCAACACGCACCATGTCTGTACTGGGCCTGGTCAGGAAAAGCCAGAATGTTTGCTGCAAACAGCCCAACAGCAGCTGAGTGGGAAATTGTCTTGATAGGTTTCTTGAAGTTTCAGATTGCTGGAATGAAGTTTTATAGTTCGGTCCCTATTTTCATCAGGTTTTATCTCCTCCTGCAGGAAGAAATTGCCAGGATTTGTTCCTGCATTTTATGTCCACATTCAGGCTAGGACGTTGAAGTCTTCCAAGGAAGCAACCAAGTGAGTTTTATCTTCTCCTTGGTGTCTACAGCAGCTTCTCTAGAAAGCTTTATCTGTTTGGGGGATTTAGCGATTAATGGCATGGCCAGAGTGTATACTGTCTCTGGACACACAGATTAAGCATGAGGAAATATTGGYTGTCCCTCAATTTTTATCCTTCCAGTGCCAGATCTGTGATGAATAAGGAGGGGTAGGAGGGCACACAGGGGAGTAAAATGAGAGATGGGTGCTGCAGTGTCAGCTAGCTGGCTTTCTGTGACATAGGCCAGTCATCAGGGACAGGGTTGTAGATAGTGATAGGGAGTTTAGTACTGACAGAGCCTGTGTCTTTACCCTTTGGTCCTGGTCATGAATAAACAAGTAAATGCAAAAAAAATAACAAAATGTCTTTCTGAATTTAAAGAGCCTCACATGCTAGCTCGCATGAAAATGATCCCTGCAGCCAGCATTTCCAGCAGTCCCAGATATCTCCTGCAATGCAATTATGCAGGCTCAGTAGAAAACTATTCTGCACATTTGGAGCTAAAGGACAATGCAATAAATTACTGCAGTGAGCTACATTGATATTGCATCAAATTGCATCTGAATCCATGGCTACTGGGTTTTCTGGTGTCGTAAAGTTACCCTTCAGGAYCTCATTGTCCTCTTGTTTGTTTGCTTACATCCTCCTTGACACAGCAATACCAGTGTGAGTCCAAGGTAGATTAAGAGCAGCTGTTCTGTAGCAAACAAACAAAAGCCTTTGTCTTTTAGCCRCTATCACATTTTTTCCAGTGGGAGAAAAAAGACAGATGTCTGTTTGCAGACAAACAAAACTTCATCAAATGCTTGAACTTTTTACAAACAGAAAATCTGAAGCTTGATCCAAGAGTGATTTCAGGAAAATCTGATATTAGTGCRGTTTCATTCACTTTGAGGAACAATGCTAATTCCTGCCATTCATGATACAGCTTGTAACTCAAAAGTCTCTGAATATTGCCATGACAATATTTCGGTGTTATTGTTGTACTGCCCACTTGGAGAYTGTCAAAGACTTCTGCAAGCCTAACAGGAATATATTCAAAAAATCATATCAATAAATAAGCAGCATAAGACTCTAGGACTAAAGTTTGAAAAGGAAAATGAAGTGCAAAACTACCTGGCACATTGAACAACTAAAATGTAAAACAACTGAGCCTAGTCCTAAATGTATTTTTGATATATTGAAATGTTCTTCCAAATGATCATTCTAATTGTAACCCACTGATCTCTGTAGCTACAAGGAAACAGGGAATATGAGGATATCACTTCTGCTGTGAATCTCCCACTGTCACTCATGGCAGATACATTGAAAGATGCAAATGGAATTTAGACACTCAGGCTTTAATTTACTCCTGTAGCTCTAMTGACTAGATGTAAAATGTACTGTTGATATGTTCTCTGAAGAACAGGTGACAGAATGTGAATGTCATAATCTTAATCTTCCTTTCACATTTCATATTTTAATTAAAAGATGGAGAAATGCTAAAACAAAAATGTAATACATCTTTYTTCACTATGGGATATCACCCTACCACAAGGTCCAATTAAAATACTGAATTATTAWACTTAGGACATTCCATTTTAATTTATATTACTTGAATACACTAAGGTACATCGTCAGGAATATGCACAAAATCTTGAAATGCACTTACTCTGTCWTTTGAGTGGTTTAATACAGGTTTGCTTTTATGAATCAGGAAAAGTTTGTGTATGGGATTTCAAATAAAGGTGGTTTTGCCAGGGTAGACTAGAATAGACTATAAAACAACTTTGTAAATRGAAACAAATTAAAAAGTTAAATTTGCTTTGAGTTCTAATTTACATGCATATTTTGTACACACTTCAGAATTAAAAAGTTTGTGTTCATCTTGGGGCCTCCCAGAGCTTTGCAACATATTACCACATGGTTTATGTCTTAGCTTGAATAGGTGAGCAATGACTGTATTGCCAAGCTTTATGAGCCTAGTCATATGTAAAGTCTTATTTAGAGCCTTACAGTTTTTTAATAATGATGTTATTTGATGCAAGGGAAGGTGAGACTTAGAATGACTCCTGGGATTGTTTGAAATAGATACTATTAAGATTAAAGTACCTAAGAATGGAAGGTGTAACAGTGTATAACAACGTAATACACAAATATGCACACACACACACATATACACAGTGTGTATGTGTCTACTATAAATTTGGGGCTTTGATGGGATAATAGTCATATTCAGAAGTTTAGACAGAAAAGTGTTGAATGCTTTTGCTTAAGCCAGTAGCTGTTAGTTGCTCTGTCTCTATTTAATACCTTGAGAGAAGCTCTTAGAAGACCCTCTCCTCTAACCCTGGCGATTCTGTTGCTTATGTTGAGGTCTTAGTATAGTTAGATTATCTTACACACAGTTCTCATGGACCTAAAAAATACCGTTGCTTTTGGATTTAAGACTGGAGTTCCTCTTGCCAAATTCAGTTCAGTCATGCATTAAGAGCCAGCTTATGACTTTGARGGATAGTTTCCACTGGTTGGAACAATGGAAAGGGTGAATAAGACTGAGTAAGACTGCAATCCCACTCTGAACATCTGGCTCCTCTAGGGATTCCTCCCTTTGAAGCTAACAGTTAACCTACAGAGTGCTCATCACCATCTCTACAAATTTAGACCCCATAGTTTTCTCCAAAACGCAAATCATATCAATGAAAGAGCATTAGATATGAAGCCAAACAAAATCTATTAGGAATTTTAAGACAGCAACATTCCAATTGCCATTATGTAAGAAAAACAAACCACATAATTCTTGGTCCTGGAGAATTATAGACATCAGTTCTGGCATCCATTAGGGAAGGAGAACAGATTAAGTCACTGAATCATCATAGAATTGGGTTGGGTTGGAAGGGACCAGAAAGTTTCAAGCCCCCTGCCATGGGCAAGAACACCCTCCATCAAGYTGCTCAAAGCACCATCCAATCTGGCCTTGAGTGTTTCCAGGGATGGGACAACTATGACTTCTCTGGGCAAACTGCTCCAATGCTTCACCTTCCTCACAGTAAAGAATTTCTTCCCAACACCTAATTTAAACCTGCCTTCTTTCAGTTTAAATCCATTCTTTCTTGTCCTGTCAATACCCACCAGTGTAAGAAGGCCCTCTCCCTCAGTTTTATAAGCCTCCTTTAGGTACTGAAAGGTTGCTCTAAGGTCTCCCTGGAGCCTTCTCTTCTCCAGGCTGAACAACCTTAACTCTATTAGCCTGTCATCATGGGAGAAGTGCTCTGGCTCTTGGATCATCTTCAYGGTCATCCTCTGACTCACTCTAACAGGTCCACAGGTTCCTTTTGCTGAGGGCTCCTGTGGCTGGGATCCTTCCCTCTGACTCAAAGTCTTCCACTTGGATGTTATTGGGGCACAGTACAAACAGATGATCTGGAAACGTGACTAAATATTAGCTGCACTCAACATGATTAAAAAACCTATTTGGGCAAAATATTAACATATTATGCTTGTTGTCTTTTCTTCCAGTTCTATCAACATGCAGAACATGATTACTGTTATAAAAATACAATTTATTGTGTTTCTTCAAACTTTAATAAATTCAGTAAACTTTAAACTGCTGTACTTTAGAAGTAGTTCACTACTTCAGACTTTATGCTGCTTCTGCTTTAATGACCAGTGGAGACATAATGTGCATGTTCAGGCCAGATAAAGGAGGTTCTAATTTAACCTAATTAAAAATCAAGAATATTAACAGTGTCAGTATGGAGCTTGAAAAGATAATTGCTTCAAAAATTGTATGTAAGAAAAAATAAATTTAATTTAGAAAATTAAAAAAACACCAACCCCCAACCCCCCCCCCCCCCCCCGTGGGCTTTTTAATAGCTCTTTCCACACTAACTAATGAGCCTCTTAGGTTTTGAAAACTGCTTATGAAATGTTCTGTTAGTATTGAAGATTTTTTTKKGTTTTCTTTGCAATCATGAAGTCTTTTGTCTTTTTGTTTCTTTTTTTTGCATATTCAGGAATTTTCTCCATTCTCCTCCCTCTGGCCTTTGGCTTTGTTCTAAAGTTAAAATCATAGTTTAGTTCATTATTCTATTCAGGAATTAGCTGAACAATTTTGGTCTTTCTGTGATTAGATAATTGTTAAAAGAATAATTTTAAAGCTAGAAATACATTGTTTTTACTAGACTCTAAACTCAGGCCCTTCTTGAAGGTTTATCATGTTTTATACACTAACGTGTAAAAATCAAAGAGATTTCAGTGATRGAAGTTTCTTCCAGGTCAACAAGCAGATCTGGTTCCTTAATCCTGAGAAGATAAATCCAAAGGTAAGAGAATGTCTTCAAAGTGCAGCCTCAGGTCTCTAATGACTGTAGTGAAAGACTAAATTTTCTTCTGAGCTGCAATGTAACTATGGACTCAGATCATGTCTTATCTTCTGATGCTATTCAAGACTTTAGATAGCCACTGCTGTTTAYTTAATGCACTGGAAATTTTATGCTATTAAATTAATTATAATTATGTTATTAAATTAAATATTATGGTTCTTTAGCCACATCTGGGGCTGTTATTAATGAAGCAGGAAGAAGAGTGAAGATATCACCCCACTTGTTGATCTTTGCCTGTCATTTATGTCCACACTGCCAGAGTAAGAGTTAAGCTGTAATTACGTAACAGTAAGGAATGAACAAAAGCAGTTATAATATCAGTGGTGTTACCATGTTGTAGATACTTTTCTAAGCAATAAATTACACTGGATAATTGCAGGCTGAATTAGGTCGCACTTTGTCACATGGCTTATTCCAAATTGATGTTACTTCTGTTTGATTGTCTTTTCAGGAGCAGCAATGTACTTTAATAAATGAATAAGCTTGGGCAACATTTCCAAAACTTTTTAAAACTACAAAATTGGCAATTCCAATTCACACAGCATACAACAGAAGTGCTATTACTGTCAGGGAAACTATATAGCCTATGACTACAATTTATTATTTAATYTGAACACTCAGTTGAACATCAACCAGTTGTAATAATGTTTAAAGCAAAATACATGCARGTCACAATCCAGATTTGGACAACTAGCAAAGAAAACCCAACTGCTATCATATTAGGGACATTAATTACTTTTAACTGAAGTAATAAATTTTGCAGGCAGTTCTTAAAACTTGTTTGTACACAAATCCCTTTCTCCTGAGGGAGATAGTWACTCTGTTTAGATGCTAGGCAAGGAGTTTACAAACTGTTTACAAATAGGTCCTCAGGGTAGAAAGCATGGAAAAAGAGCAGTGACTTTCTCCAAGTGCTCTGCAGTGGTTTGAAGAAACAAACATGAATYCCAGAAGCAGCTAGTGGAGTATGGTGCTTAAACTAATGTGCCTTACAAAAGTAGTTTGGGCGGGTGCAAGCTACAAGGATGCAGCTACACTGCATCCAGGTGGACTTCATTTGCAGTTAGATGAACTATATTTGGACTGTTTTCCACTGCTCAATGTACAGCATGTCTTATATTTGTATAGTCCTTAGCAAAATGGGGCCCTGCTCTTGACTGACCTCTAGACCGCAGAATGRTACTAATAATAAATGCCAGGGAAATAAATGATGACTTCACACATTTGATATATTTCATCCAGTTGCAACAGCAATATTAATATGTACACCAGCACAATGTAAGCAGATTCTGGTGTATGCTATATATTTTTAGCACMATGGCCTTGATCCAGACATTTCTGACAACATCTTCTACAGCCTTTCATCATTTTGCAGTGAAGTTATGTAGGGTACTCTAGATTTGAGGTAACTGTAGACAAATATTAAAATAATGTTGGATAAAAATCTAGTTTAGTATCACCCTTTASACAACTCCTGTGCAAACGATAGTTTGTCAAAAAACTGTTGTTTCAGTGAACATAAATCACTGAATAGATGGCACAAATAACGTTTGTCCTAGTGTTCATACGTTGTGCTGCAAAATCTAGAAGAGAAAGTCTAGAAGAGAAATTCCTCTGCTGCCTGTTTGCTATGTTTCACTGTTTATAAATAATTATTTTTTAAAAACTAATAACACAAAATAAGAATATTTAGATTCCATTAATGTCCTTCTTATGATAAACTACTTGACTTATGCAAAAGACAGCTCAAGTAAATTCAGATGTGGTAGAGGGCTCACCAAAAAATTAAATACTGGTACTGACTATAGCAACATTTCTTTTAACCTCATGTGAAGGGAAGTTATAGAACAGAAAATAATTACATTGGTAAAGGAAAAATAACTGTTACTTCATTTGGCTGAGACCTAGTCAACATCTTAAATTGTCCTCATTCTCAGTGTGTATTAAAATGGTTCCAACCAGGATTTGGCATTATAGACACACTATAAGATTTCTCCAATTTTACACACCGTCAGAGGAGGAATAGAGAGAAAGGAATTAAATGTGGAGTAGTTTTACAGTGGACCATAAAACTGCTGTTAAATCTGTGGRAGACATTTGCTAACAGCATAGAATGAATTGCAGAACTGAAGAGGAAGATAAAAAAAAAGAAGAGCAAGAATGGAAAAAAGGAAGTGCATTTAGCAGGAAGTGGAGTGAAGCTGAAGTGACTGTGAGTAAGCGATCATTAAAAACAAAATATTGCAAAGAAAACTACATCAGGGAAAGAATCATATGCTGATATYGTCAGTGGGTGCCTCATAGTTCTTGCTGAAGCTGCCTCAGTAGATTCACATGCCAAACTTAAGCATCAGRCAGAAGAATGATTGCCTGTTACAGCAATCTTGGTTTGGTGCAAGGTGAAGCATGTGTGCTTTGAGAATGTTTTATCTTCACCTGCCTTCAAATACAAAGAAACATGTTGTCATCGTTTGTGCCAGTTTAAACTTATTCCTACTAATTTCTGTTAGTCATATTCAGATAAGAATAAAGAAAAACCACTGAACAAAAAATGAAGACATGACTAGAATTTCATGTACATAAAGATATGACTATGATTTGCAATGCACTTTTTAGGCATAGGAGTAAAGATATTCTTCTCTCAAAACATAGATTAAGAAAGTYCTCAGCAGAGACCAACAGGAGTAGTTAAAAACCTACCAAAAATGAATAAGACTTTTTAATCAGGCAAATTGGATAGGAAAGAAGTTCGTAGATCTGGTGAACTTGCTAAGGGTGCTACATGAGAAGATGTTACTTGACATCCTAAGTGTCTTATCTAGACTATCAACACCCTCTCTTCCCTGGACTTACAATATCCAGTTCATCTCCTATGCAGGCAAATTGCTCCTGCAGAGTTTTTTGTTCTTTAGATCATCACTTCAGTATCTCACCTTTAGCTTGCAAGCTCATTTAGTACTGAGGCAAGACTCTTKTGCATATCATTCTTCACTCTGAATCTTTGAGAAGGACATTGACATTAAGCCCATGATGCCAGGTGTTGATGCTTTGCTCTMTACCATGAACCATCAACCTGGGTACATGGTAAAGGGTAGMCACTTKTTAGTGCAGTTGGTTAAAGTAGTTYTGCCAACTTTGTGTAGTTTGGAAATGCATTTGATCTAAAATGGTAATTAGTGTTGTCTTCTTTGTTYTGCAACTAAAATCTATGGAAAGAGAATCATATCACATCTCTCAATTACAGTTGTAATTACTGGGAAGTTTGGAAGTCCCCTGTATGTTTATAGGTCTGTTCATAAAGTCAGTAATGTCTCTCTCAGTAGCTACAGAAGAGACTTCCTGAGCATTCCTTCCCGTTGTTCATAATGAAAAATAAAAAGAGGAATGGGATTCAGTGCATGAAGAAAAGCTACCTGAGGTTTCACTGAAGGAGTTAATTTGACTTGTGCATAGAAAGAGACCTTAAAGGTTGTTAGCCAAGCTGCTGTGAATGCTTTAATTATTTGTATAAATGAGGGTTGTGTATTATTCTTCCATGAAATGTTAATTTWGTGTGCATACTCATGGCTTTGGAGAGRAACAGTCATAGGTTCAAACTGTGACTGGASAAAYGTACTGAAGACAAATCCATTGAGTACTGTTAAACTCAGTGATGCCATCTCTAGTACAGGATGTTGCTGGACAACTACTTCTCAGAGATGAAAAGCTTTCATGATTGTCTGGTTTACCTTTYTTGTTTCATGACAATTATTAATGCTGAATCTTCATCCACATGCTCACCCTTAAATAAACCTCTCCTCCCTTCCAAAAGGGACATATTCCCAATATACTTCTCCTTCCCAAATAGGTGGGGACTTGGAAACAAACACAGGAGGAATCACAGAACAATAAATGAAAAGAAATAACCTCAAGTTTTGACAGGGGAGGTTATTGAATATAAGGAAACATTTCTTCATAAAAAGAATTGTCAATTAGAACATGCTGCCCAAGCAAATAATTGAGTCACCATTCCTGGAGGTGTTTAAAGGATATGTAGATAAGGCACTTGGGGACATAGTTTAGTAGTGAACTTGGCACTGTTGTGTTTACAGYTGGACTCGATGATTTTAAGGGTCTTTAACAACCAAAATGATTTCACCATTCTGTGAAAGAAATGAGACGAATTAGGAGRTATAGGATAGAGCACTCTCCATAGCAATCATCATTTGSGCAGCAAGAACTCTGGTCTGACTCAACGCATCTGTTTTCAGAGGGCAGCTATAAAGCCTTACCAATTAAGTTAACTTTTGCTTTTCTCGGGTGTGGAAATACTTTGTTACTCCAAATGGTTCTAGTCTAACCGAGCAGTAAACACTTCTCATGGTCTGCGACAGGCTCTGCAACATGAAAACCAAATATAAAAGTTGTGCTGTGAATTTCACTTGTTTTTGACAAGAGATAGCTGTGCAGCAGGAAAATGGGCAATCGTAATCGAACAGGGAGTGCGACAACGAATTCTACGGGGTCCGTAATTTTGCATCTACTGTAGTTACGCTTTCTGTACTCCACGGTAATTTTTCGGTCTCACTGTTTAAACGCAGATTCGGAGGTCAGAAGCCCAGCAGCCGTCAGCTGCCAAGGCGTCCCTGTAAAGCACGTCCCAGTGCTTTACAGACTGGGTTTGGATTTAGGGAGTTTTACTCAGGGCGGAAAGCCAGGGCACTCAAACACCCTGGTCATCCTGTGTGGGCCGGGAATCTAGGCTGCTTACCGTCCCTCCTCCGCATGTGGGCTCAGCCTCCACGGGTGGCAGCCTCTGGCTCGTTGGGACGGGGCGGGACGAACGCTGCCCGGGGCGGGCCAAAACCCGGCTGTGCGGCKGCGACGGAGGGGGAGGAGCTGGAGGAGGCGGCGAAGGAGGAGACGGCGGCGCCGGCGGGGCGGTGCTGCGCCGAGCGCGACGGCCCC
>NW_026623403.1:725451-816004 GCF_030028575.1 Malurus melanocephalus
GCGGTGGCGGCTCATGGCTCGGCGGGCGAGCGGGCGGCCGAGGCGTGCGGGCCGCTAGCGCTCCCCGAGGCGGCGGCTCCGGCGGGCGAGAGGGCCAGGCGCCGCCGGTCCCTCCTGCGGCGGCGGGCAGCTCCGGCTCCGTGTCGGGGTGCGGCGGTGGCAGATCCGGCTCCGCGCCGCCTCCCCGCGGGCGGGTGTTATGGCCCCTTGGGGGAGCGCAGAGGGCTCCCCGGCTTGGAGGTCAGCGCAGCTCCTGCTCCTCGTCGTCTCCTGCTGCGGTAGGTACCGGGCAGTGACGCCGCCCGTCCGCCTCCGTCTCGCGGGCCGGGAGGCGGCCGCGGGGGAGGGGGAACAAAGCGGCCTTTCTCCCGGCCGGCCTCGGCGGGGTCCCTGGAGCCTCCCAGGACCGCCGCCAGGCCCGGCTGGTGTCCCCGTACTTCCCTTTCTCCGCCCCCAGCCCCGTCTCCTTCGAGCTCGACTGCTCCAGAACTCTAACCGGGGTTTTTGTTTGTGTTGGGGTTTTTTTGTGTGTGTTGTTAATTTCTTTAATTATTTATTATTCGTGCGGGTGTACAGAAATCTCCTCAGGGAAGCCCTTAAAACTGGGGCCGGTATTGTGGGATTTGGCCCAGCTGCCCTCGGCTTGCTCTCCCGCAGATGTGCGTTGCCGGGAACTCCGGAGTTGGCGCGGGGCCGCACAAACAAGCCAGCCCCAAATCCTCTGAGTCACGAGTAATCGCTGCCTGTGGATAATAGGGATGGATGYTTGGGAGATGTTCCACGTCCGGCCAGGACGAACGAGGCCTAGTGTCGGGGGCACGGCGGCCCCCTTGGCCGTGGGGTCGGGGGCTGGAGCTGGTGATGAGTTGGTGACACATCAGCACAGGCCTGGAAGCCCTTCCGGGGACCTTTGCTTCTGCTTASCTTATCTTGTAGTTCATACCCCAGTAGGATTTTATGCCTGGGTGTAAGCCCMTCTTCAAACAGAACTGCTAATGAAAAATATTCGTGTAAATGCACTGAGGTTGGTGGCCCAGTAAGACATGACAGATCATAACACAGATACTTGACAAAGAGAGTCGTCTCATGTTTTCTCAGGGAGTTGTGTTTATTTTATGAAGTCGAGCGTAGGTTGTGTCCATGGGCCTCAAACAGGAGAAGCAGCCTTTGGCACAGAGCTGGACATGTGCCTTGCCCTGAGGAGGACAGCAACAGGGGCCCCGCTTCAACGGTTTCTAAAAAAGATATTTTTACTCTAAACACRTGATTGAACCTATGAAATTGCCATCTCTTTCACTGTTAAGAAAAGAAAGCTTGAGTCTGGAACATCAAAATATTTCAGATTTGTCAGTGTAAAGTGCTTTGTCTGTCACATGCCTGTGCTGCAACAGTCAGTCCAGACTCTTAAGTGTATATGTACTATGTAAATTTGTAGGAGCATTTCCCATTTTATATTTACATGAGTAGAAAAATACGGAAGGCTTCTTCCAGCAGAGCTATAACTATGCAGGTACTTGTAACTAAATAGTTGACAAAGTTTAATTTTTGAGCAGGCATATTTGCATAAACAAAGTACCGTACTGACCAGTCTTTTAAATGTATACGAAATCAAGCAAAAGAGTTTCATGTCAGAAGGTAAACTACAAGCACAACTGAAAAGAAGTTAGCTAATGGTGGAGCAGGAAGTGGTAACAAAAATCTCAGGTTTGGATGTATTAAGYTGCTCTTGTGTTTACATACTTAATGTACTTGAGAAATTTAATTTCTGTGAAAAAGTTGTTTAACAAAGTCTGCTGGTTTTGTTATACTCATCACAGAGTTGAAATTAAAAGTCAAAATTATAATTGGGATATTCCTCATYGGCCTGACCTAAGTAAAATGTTTGGAATTGTGCAACTGAAACTTAGGTGTGATGGTCASCATTTCCCTTACAAAAGTTTAAATCACAAACATAATCTTTAGTTAGAGAAAAAACAACCAAATAAAATTCTTTCTGAATWACACTTTTCATAGACCTTTAATCAAGACTTTTGAAAGTTCAGCCAAGAAGGCTTCCTAAGTTTCTTCTGCCTTGCTGAGAAACACATCATCATCCRTTACTGCCACTGCCAGGAAGGAGAAGCTGCTTCTGATTTTGATCAGCATGCTGTGCCACTTCATCTTCATGAGGGATTAGTGTTTCTCCTAACAGTTTTTGATACAAATGTCTGATGTTCTGACCAGTTTCACTGCTCAAAGTAAAGGAACTTTCTCCTCACCAGGCAGTAGTATCCAAAATGAAAGTGAGCATTTACTATGTATAACATAGCCCTTTTCCTAGCTTTCTTTTTGATTTCTCCCATTTATTTCTTTTGGGAAACGGAAGTGATGCTGGGAACTATGCCCTATTAAAGCATTTTACTTTCGTGTACAACTGCTTTTAGCTCTTCCAAAYTAAGCTAATTCAATATTGACATGAATTTGATCAAGACACTGCTGTCAGCATAGCTCGGACTGTAGTGTTGATCCTGAGCAGAGCCTTGCAGACATCATTATGTTAAGACTTTGAATGCAGTAGGCAGTATCCAAGGTAAATGCATGCTTGGAAAAGCAGTGGTTCATCACTTTGGTTGCCTTCCATTATGCGGTTGCACAGCTAAAATATCTAGAATTTTCTGCTAATTAAAATACTAAATTCACCAAGGTTGTTATGTGGGCATTGAGCTCTCCAGAGAATGTTTCTCTGTTTCCCTGTAGTTAGTGAATTTTTCAAGCCTTCCTTCTGATGATAACTATAATTATAAAAATTTGAGAAGGAGGAATACTGATGRGTGAAATATTGGAATAGCACCGACTAACAAGAATTACAGCTTGGTAGGGCGTTGGGCAATGGTATTTTTTGGTTTGTATTTCCGGCCTTCCTGTTGGCTTGAGAGTTTTATATCCAAGAAATAATTGGTTGTATGTGTCTTTATATAATCCTGTCTTAGCTTTTGCTTGGGGGAAACATTAAGACATTTCTGTTTATCTCAAAGGCCATAACAATTATCGGAGTTTAAAACAGAACCATGTGCAAAGTCATTTTTTAGGAGAAAAAAATGTTGTTTGAGGAATCTGTCCTTTTCTTAAAAGCAGTATTTTTCAGACCAAAGTTCCATGATTGATCAACTGAGAATTAAGTAAGTCTTGGACTCATAGAATCATGTATGTTAGAAAAGACCTTCAATATCATAAGAGTCCAACCACAAATCCAGCTCTGCCAAGTCCATCATTAAACCATGTCCCTAAATGACACATCTAGATATGTTTAAAATACCTTTAAGGATGCTGATTTTGCATGAGCTGAGGTTAAAGAACTGAATTTCTAATGTTACTATTTTGTTTAATTTTTATTTAACCCTTTGCAGGATGATGGTTCATATCTTACTGGTACTGTGATGCAGCATTTTCAGGACCAGTTTGTGAGGGATTGGTGTTCAGAGCAGAGGCTCAGTTATGAGAAGTCTCTGAGGTGACAGAATGCAGAAACTAGGACATACCTTCCTTTGGAATGGAGTCTGGAAGCTTGGGTGTTTGGCTTCTTCAGATTTCTGGAAATTCAAACTTTTTATAGTCTTAACTCTACTTGTCACCCAGCTATATTAATTTGAATGTCCCACTGAGCAGAAGACTATAAGAAATGTCTATAAAGTTCTGTACAGTTGGTAGCAGTCAGTGCAGTGGCACAGTGGGTGAATCTCCCTGCTTCTGACTTCACCAGATATAAATGTGTGTCAAATCAAAATATTTACAGTAGTAGGACAGGGGCACTAAGAGTTCCAAGCTAGAAATGGTGGCAAAAGATGTCAGTCTTAGTTATCCTTATCTCCAGGTTGATTTTGGGTTTAGTGAATACCCTTGGAAGCACTAATGACAGGGAAACATTAATGGAGATCAGAAAATGTTTATTCCCTGAACTGTGATTGAAACAGTGTTGTATGTTAGACTACAGAGACCGCAATGCTACTGACATTATTTTGTTCTCTTAAAGAAAAACATAGCATACTTATATAAGCTTTAAAACATCTAGTTTTGGATTAGAACCATTCCAGGTTTCTGTGGTACAGATGARATTATAGCAAGACTGTATATATAGCTCATTCTTCATTTGGTTTTAAGGGATGACAAGTAAAATTGTCATAAAAGTTCACTGATCAGGACCCAAATTTTACTTGCTTGTCAGTATTTTAATGATGGTATGAGATGAAGAAGAATAAATACTTCTTTGGGTTCATTCACCTTGTTTGAAATAATAGCCTGAATCATGTAAGCAAATAGTCTGCCAGCCAGTTTATTCAATTTTCTAAAGAAGCTGAACTCTAAAGCCAGAACAGACTGTCCTAAAGGAATGGCTTGGCGTAATAAATTACTGTATCKTAAACTCTTGAATGTCAGTCTTTACTGACACTTTTGTGATCTATTGAACAGATCTATTTTGCTAAGCTGTAAATTGTATTATTGGCAAAACCATTGCATTTAATTTATTGGAACAGTTTTGCAGCCCTTTAAGTTCTTTAAGTCTGAATTTTAACACCATGGAAAGTTATATTGTCTAATAAGTTGATCATATGTCAGTTTGTCCAAGCATGTACATGTTCAACTGACATTCAGAGCCAATATTGCATCTGTAGTCAAAAGTCTGTGAGATCAGTATTTAAAGCARCATTCATACCAGGGGAGAAGAAAAGAAACCCATAACCTAAACAATCTCATAGCAAAAAGAGTTTGAAAATTGAATCTAAGGTAGTTGGTGTGATTGTTATTATGCATTGAATGAGAATGCTGTCATCCAGAGGAAGAGCAGAGGTGTTCTTGTAATCAGAATCATGACAGAAACCATCTGACTCCATTCCTGTCATCAGAGCAAAGCACATAATTAGCATGGCTTTTTCATCTGTTGTTGTCATTGCCAGGAGAGGAAGCGCRCTACTGCATTAGTATTGGAAAGACCCTACAGATGAATCTGTTTGATTYCTTTAATCACTCCTGTTTTAGTATCAAATAGATGTCAACTGTATKGGTATTCTTTTYAACTAAGCCCTAAATATTTATTGTTTTGTACTTGGTCTGGCTAAAACTTGGAATTATGATCAATCTTGTGGTTCACTAACGAAYCTCAAATTTTTAAATTTCATGTCTTTGATATGTTAAATACATTCCTTCACACATTATGTACCTTTTACCATATGCCTCAGGTTTGCCAAGGTGTAGACACTATTTCCACACTTAAGTATAATTCACTAATACCCTTACAGGTTTTTTAAAAATTCATGAGTACTGTTTGTACTGTGTAAATACTGTGGTTTTGCTTTCTTAGATGTCTCTGCATTTTCTAGCTTTAGTGCTCCATTTATACTGTCTCACATAGTTAATGATTATATTAAAATACTGAAACAGCTGAGATATCTAGCTAGGCAGTAATTGAGAGAGTGTGATTTGTTGACAGCCTGGGATCTTTTTAGCTTGGATGTGTTTTAGAATTACTTGCTGTTAACGTTTTTGCAGTACCAGTTATTACTTGAGGTGTCTGTTGGTCGGCAAAACTGAGCCTCCGTTATTTACAAGAAAACACTGGGTACCAGTACACTGAATACTGTAAAATTTGGTTGTTGATTTGAGTTCCTGTGTTTATCCCCTCAGTAGAAATAAATGCTCAAAGTGGTTATAGCAGGCTGTTTGATACCATACTCTGAAGAATTGTGTTGTTCTGACTACATTCCTTTTTGCTTCCTGCACTTGATTTTTTGCTGCAGTTGTTACTTCACTGATGCTTCATTATGCAAAGCTTTACAGTTGCTTTGAAATAGATAGTATTGATTCTTGTGAGTATCTAAGTTAAAACTACTAAATTTAGCATAATTGACAGATCAGTGCAAATGCTTCAWAAGCCCTGATCTAAATTGTGGTTCAAACTTGTTTCTCTGAACAGATGCTTTAAATTTAAGTATTCTATAACTTCTGGTACATTGTTACCATGTTGGTGGTGTCTTCTTATGAAGGCGAGTATATTTAGTAGCTATGTACTAGACTTTTTTTTCCTGCTATTGTATTTGACGCTGAATTTTAGGTTGTGAGGAAATTTCTATATATCTCTCAGCTATTTTGTGAAGAGCAAATTCCTGGAACTAGTCAGGAAGTTAACAAGCAAAAATAAGAGCCTCCCCAAAATTAGGAAACCTTGCAAGTAGAGCATATTTTGAGAGGGGGGAGTACTGAACAGTTGGTTTAGTACCTTGAGTTGTCATAAGATGGTGTCTCAGTTAAGCATCTTGTRAATTTTAATACTTACAGTACCTTCCCAGATATGTTTAGTTGGCTGTGGAATTCTTTGTTGTACTAGAAATCTGAACTTGCTCACACTTTATAAATTTGTCAAAGCAATGAATGTGAACTGAAGTTGTGTTTCTCTTGAGTGGAAAGTACTTGGAAGTGTATGTTGGCATGTGAACTGCATGCTTCACCCATCTGATTGTGTGTAATTCATGACTACCCTTCGCTTAACCTTGGAGGCGTTTCCTCTTCTAAGTGGAAGCCCCTGGGACTGTCCGTGGGTGACTACAGCAGACATTCAAAGTCAGTGGTAGCCATAAAACAGTAGACTGATCTTCTAATAAGCAGTATGAGCACATTTCGGCRTGTGGTGGAAGTCTGTAATGAAGTTGCTTATATTTAAAACATAAGAAAAAATTACTCTGYTAGAGGGTCTTGTAACTTGGTTTTATTATTCCAGCTTTGTATGCACCTATTGGGAGATACAGAAGTCCCTCTGAAAGTACAGAAYGATGAGAATGGTTCTTTTGTGGAAAAAAAAATAAGATTTTCCTCTAACTTATATCTAGTGTTACTAGAAATATTGTTCTAGTCAGTGTTGTCTCTTAAAAAATTAATGATCCTAGTCATTTAAGGAGCTGCTCCTTTAGAAAGAACTCTTCAATAACTGAAGATAAGCAGTTTAGAACAGCAAAATGAAGTCTTGTTTGATGTGCCTGGTAGTGGGAAGGCACACACTTATATTCATATGCTCTGACTTCTGGATTTTGGCTGTATATTAATTTTCATAAGGCTTTGCTGAATGCCTATTTTCCTGTGCCTCACAAAGTGTATTGTAATCCAGTGAATTAGTATACCCTGGTAGGGTGTTTTCCTTCTATGAAATTATATGTTGCATATCACAGTTAAAAGCTTCAGTTGGGATGTTGTAGTAACTGGGACTGAGATAATTAATACATCACATGCAGTAAACAAAACCGTATATAAATGTGTGCTTCTCTTATCACATAGTTTTAAGTGGAGACTTTAACCTTCCCTTTCTTTATTACCTGCACACAGAGTTCAACAGAGTCATTTTCAAAGAGAGATTGATTCTAGAGTTTTAATTAATGTGCTTTCTTATTTGTGATAYTGTTTACTGCAGTCTGCTCTTCGTATTACTGAAGAATTACATTTTTCCATTTGCTCTCTTCTAAAGAWGTACTCAAGGAGAGTCTACAGCAATTTAGCTCAAAATGTGTGTTTAYACCAAATGGAATATTTATAACTGGAGTTGAGAAAATACATATTTCTTTTTTTCCAATTTGTAATTATTCTAAAGTATGGGAAAAAATGTCCTTTCCATGATCTAAACATCAGTTTAAATAATCTTAGAGACATACCTACAGTTAAATCAGGAAGATGAGTGACATCAGACACATGATTTGATCACAGCATCTTACAACTGGATGCATTGACTGGGATGGATTTGGGTGATTATGTAATCAGTAGAAATGGCTTCCTTTGTCAGGGCACCCCCCATTTGTCATCTTTTGTTCTAAAGGTACTGAACGAGCAGCCAGTTCCATGGCTAAAGTTCAGCTCGTGTCCGTGGTTGGAGAGGTTCATGAAGATTGGAGAGCTGGGATCGCAAGGGACGGAAAGATTGGRAYGTCTTGTTAAGGCACGTTCACAGCTGAGGGTGGCAGAACTCTTCTGAGTGGAATAGGAGGTCATGATGTCCACAAGAGCAGCTGTTTTTTAAGAAGTTGTGTAAGTAGAAGGGAGGAAGGGAACCGGGCTTTTGAGGGTGTTGTGATGGCTGAGCGAGCATCTAATCAGTCTAAGAGGTTACTCTTACGGGCAAGCAAGAAAAGGGGTTTGAATGCAGGAGCTTGGAAATTGTCTTGCTCTCTGGCCTTCCAAGTATTCCCAGGCAGAGGGATGCTACAGGAGCATTAGATTCTTGTATTTGACCTGTACTTCAGAAAATAAGTGAATAAACAAAYAGAGATCTTTGAACATTTTGTAATTCATGTTTTTAAACATCCTTTTTTATGATCCCTTTTCTCGCTGATACTGTCATTTGGCATTTCTGCACCCCAGCAGCTTTACTGCAGGATGTGCTTGGGAGCTGCATGTTTATAGAGTCCGGTTACTGATGATCTACCTCCTAAAACAGCTAATGCTGTTTGCATTGGCTGTTGACTAGATGCCATCTAGTTTCTCTCGCTTCAGTTCCAGATTTCAAGTTATCTGTTGTGTCTGTTGTCTATGCACACTGTAACAAAGCCTCAATGGTATCACAGCTCTCATGTAAATGACAATCMAGTATACCACAACTGAGTGATAATGTTACTATCCTCTTTTTGAGTCCACAACACTAGCTTTCTGGTTTTCTTCATCCGTTGTGGAAATGTGGGACTGTACAGAGGCCTTTTGCCTTTACCCTGTAGATGAATAAGGCTTGGGAGAAGAACTATACCTTTATCCTCTTGCCTTTCCCCACTGTCAGTTGGAATTGCAAAGCTTGTGGTGGGCTGACCCTGACTGAATGCCAGGCACCTGCCAAAGCTGCTCTTTCACTCCTTTCTGCAACTGGGCAGGGGAGGGAAAGTATATCAAAGGGCTCATGGGCTTAGATAAGGTCCTTGAGAGAGATCACTCACCAAATACTGTCCTAGGCAAAACAGACTTGAATTAGAGATATTTTGAATTTAACAAAATCAGAGCAGGAAAGTCAGAGGTAAAAACAGAACATAAAACAACATCCCCCACCATTCCCTCTTTCTCAGCTCTACCTCCTCCCCACCAGTGGCACAGGGAGACAGGGAATGGGGGTTAGGTCAGTTCATTACACTTCATTCCTGCTGCTGCTCAGGGAGAGGAGTCATTCCCCTGCTCCAGTGTGAGGTCCCTTCCATGGGAGACAGTTCTCCATGAACTTCTCCAGTGTGAGTCTTTCCCAAGGGCAGCAGTTCTCTGTGAGCGGCTGCATCATGGACCATTCTTCCTTAGGGTGCAGTCCTTAAAGAAGGAGCCTGSTCCAATCTGGATTCCCTAGAGGGTGAGAAGTAACAGCAGGAAACCTGCTTGAGTGTGCACTTCTCCCTCCATGGGTGTGCAGATGCCTGCTCCAGCATGGGCCTGCCCTGGCATCGCAGCCTTCTCTCAACATCCACTTGCTCCAGTGTTGATCTCCTCCAAGGGCTGCAGGTGGATCCTGCATCCCTGYGGAACCACTCACTTCAAGTCAGTTCTGCCCAGAGAGTAAAGTTAAGGTCATGGCTGAGAGGTTGACACCCCACACTCCTAACTAACAGAAAGTTCTAATAGTGTTTGATAGTGACTTTTTTAATGAATGTCTTGAAATATTCAGTCGTGGATATATCAGTCTTAAAATGTTAAGTAAAAGCCTGGAAGCCAGGAATATGTATGTGAGAATTCAGTGAATAGGTCTGTGTTTGACTTTCTTTCTCCAGTTTTCTGAAACTGTGTTTTGTGGCTTTACAAAGGAGGTGGATCTGAAGTCTGAGATAGCAATTTAAAGTGTTGGTCATGAAGGATTTCAGCATAAAATGCAAAAGCTTTCAGAAATTGTTAATGATTAAAATAAAGCTGAATTTCAATTTTTTTTTTTTCTGAGATCTTGCTTACTGCCCATACTATGCCTTTGCAAGCCAATAAAATGCTCAAAGCACCTAATTTGAAATAAACATGCATAGTTTCTCAGGYATATGTGTTGCTCAACTAAAATGATCACATCAAACAATTTTTTTTCGAGGGAAATGAGTTACTGTGATGGGAAGGAGGCCTGAACTAGCTTAAAGCTTGAATTGTTGAATATGGTGTATAAATTACTGCTATGAACATAAGGATCATGGTTTTAGATTCTTACTAAGCAACACCTTCATGCCTGTACTGAAATAGTGTGTATGTTGATGTATTTTTATGGGTTTTGATGATAATTTATTTAGACAGGTCATCAGAGTTTGTTTTGAAGCTGGGGTTCCATTGTCCTGGGTGTGCTTTTCTCCCTATATCTGGAAATCTGCTCTTAAACAGGAAGGATGTGTACTTAAATTAGCAATATAGTTCATTATATAAAGGCAGATAAATAGGAATTTGAACATGTAAGCATTGTCTGACATTGATCTTGTACTTGTCACCATGCTGTGTCACATTTTTTTGCTATTTAAAAATTCAGTGCCTCCTTTAAAAAGGATGTAGGAGCAAGTGCTGAATTTTGTTATCAGGTTTGCTTTTAATAGAGTGAAATGTATGTAAAATGAAAGGATTTTTTACCCTTTATTTTACAGCTGAATTAATGCATTGAAGCCTAATTTACCTGTTTTCCTCTTCTAGCTACATTCCCTAAAAAGGAAAACCATAGCTATTAGAGCTTTAGAACCTTTTAGAAGCAGTATAGAGGATCACCTGTTATAGCATGATCCATGACTATTTAAAAAAACCCAAAGCACTCATTTGCTACACCTGTACAGTTTTGTTTGCTTTTTGCTTTGCGAGGGCAAAGGCCGACAGAAGGACCATCTGTACRGTTGCCTTTAGCCACAGCAAGCCTAACCAGGTACCTTCTGAGGACTGGACCAGCTAAAATACTTTGAGTGAATACACAAATCTCTTGAGAAACCACATTGTCTTGRTGTCCTAACACTGATAATGGCAGAATCCATTTGAAAGTTGCCATGTAATGTCAATGCTGAGCCTCTGAGTACTTCTACAGATGATCCAAAATGATAGTCAAATGAATAACCATCARTGTAAAGTATAAACAGTGTAAGAATCTGCAAGTGTGCTGTCTTCACAATATCTGCTTTATCACAAATAACCCTTGCTCTTTGGTTTTGTAATCTGTATCAAATTGAAAGTTCTCCCTAATTTTGAATTTTGGAAAGTTAGTTATGTGTGTATCTACCATCAATAAAAGATGAGGAATGGAAAGCTCTGGTACCATGAAATATTCCAAATTTCCTTTATGCATCTCTCCCAGAACTGAACCTTTTCTACAGATACTCTCTTTGTTTCACAAATAGCCAGCACAAAGCAAAGCCAATGYCCTTAAACTGTGACTTACTATTATTAGTCAATAGACAGAGTTACTACTAAGGAACTGTAAGGGAAGTAATCTGCTTTCATCAATGTGTAAGTGTAACAATGCTTTTCATGTGCATTGAGAAGAAGCTACATCCAAAAGAATACAGCTGCCTATAAAGTGTGGTGAATGGTATTAACATAAGAAAATAGTATTTTTTTTACTTAGCTCTTTCTACAACATATTCTTTATCCCTTTCTTCAAAAACCACTTTTTTTCCAGTCATACCCAGGTTGAATCTGAWTGACCTCAAAAATGGCTGTTGTTTCTTTCCCAAGTTGACTGTTACTTCATGTGTGATCTCTCTTTATCAAAAACACATATGTGCCAAGTGGTGACCTGGTGGGACTGGGCTTTCTTCTTAAAAATAAGCTTATTTCAAAAGCATATTATAAACTTAACTTGCATCTGAATTTACTGTGCTCCATCATGTGATATGGTTGGAAGCAAACCTAAAGTAAATATTTTTATTTAAAAATATTCTTTGTATGGTCTCCTAAAAGCTCTTTTTATTTGAGGTTTAATTATTAAGATAGACTTACTCTGACAGTACTCTTGTAATGTATAGTTGAGCAAGTTAGAAGCTGAAGCACAGAAAATAAGCGCATAGAGTTTGTTACCCCACATTTCTGGTGCTATACTGATTCTGTGTGAGTGAAGTCGGCAGTCTTGGTTTTGGCATAGTTTAGGGCAGAGTCAGTGTGGGAAAAGACAGGCTTATTAAAGGGATGTGAGGCGGCAGAACTGTGMCTTACTGATCTGTAGTCCTCTTCAGAGAAGTCTCAATTCTCAGTGTAGGCAGATTAGTCTGGCCCTCAGAGGGAAGATGGAGAATGGRGAGTCGTCCTAAATTATTTAAATGCAAACAGCATCCTTCTGGGAAATACCCAGTTGCCGAGTTTTTGTTGTGGAACTTGAAATAGGCTACTTTCAGAGCAGTGACTGTTCTACTTTATTTAAAACTCCAGCTTCTATCCTTGTCTGGTTTTACAGATGTTAGTACCAACTGTTTTCCTCTCATCTGCTCATTASAAACACAATCTATTGTATATTTCAGCTATTGTTTATGTGAGTGGATGCAGAGTGTTTTAAGAGGTTTAGTGATGATCTGCTGCTGCCCCTTAAAGAGCTGCTTCAGACCAGATATGTTTTATTGGAAGCAGAAGTAGAACAATTTTTATCATTGATTACTCTATTCTGTGTGGAATCTCTTAGTAACAAATTTGCAATAAAACTTCTGAATACAAATAGAAATGTAAGGGTTTTTTCTTGAAATTTTTATTAACTGGATTTTTGGTACTGTTACTCTTTTGCCAAATGTAAGAATAGTCCAGTGTGTTTGGAAGTTGTGGGCAGTGTGCAGATATGCACAACTGAGTGATCCACAGGAAGTGAAGCTTCATTGATGATTACATTGCTGGGTAACAGTGAATATGCTCAAATCAAACAAATGAAGTGGCTTTTGCAAATGAGGTTGTGAACTGGATGGACAAAGGAGGGAGCAAGTATTATGTAACTTGACCTTTAGTCATGTGGTGTTTATCAGAATGATTCTTGTCAGGGATTTCCATAAAGTCAATTTTTTTTTTTTTTTTTTACATTATCCCATATATTTAATAAGTTATTTTAGGAAGCAGGAGTGCAGAAAGAAAAAAGTGGTTTAAAATGGTTCTCAGAAAGTTAATGACTTGTGCAAACAAGAGACAGGAATGTTTTTTGATCAAGAAAAGCATAGATCAGAAGAGCTTGTGTCAAAGAGATGAGGTGTACTAGGTRTAGGGATAGCATACTGGAAGATAATTACAACTATGAATGTAAGGGTAAACTGTGATAAGGATTTTGGAAATACCTGTTAGATGGCATTCTCTTCTTCAAGGTGTTCATTCCTCCTACTATGTTGGAGCCTCTCTTCCTGTTTGTGTCTTTGTCACTGGAAGCCTGTCCTATAGCGAATGTGTGTGTGTGTGTGTGTACACGTTCACTCGTGGCTACCTGCTTTTACCTTCATGGAGAGCTGGTGCTTTGGTAAGGTTTTTCAGAGCACTTCAGTGTGAAGCTCTTCATGTTTCCTTGGTGCACATCCTGGGGGCGCAGGTTTCTTTGAACCTCCTTTCCTAGTTCTGCTGGTGGGATTGGCATGTGGTTGAGCCTGAGAACAGGAATATTGGAAATGGGCAGCCTCATGCTGGCAATGTTTAAGCTGAGGCAGATGGTATGGTTCCAACTATGGCTGTGTTTCAGTGACAGGAGGAAGCTTATTTCTTTGCCATTTATCTCCATAGGCCTTTTTCAGTAAGTAGGTAACATTAAGGGGAAGTGAGTGGGCCACTTCACACCYCTGTACATGTACCTATTTCAGCTACCTAACTTCCTGTAAATGTCTGCTCTTTTGAATTGCTGTGAAATTACATCTGAAACATGAAGGTTCAGAGTGCAGTGAGACACCAGATTTGTGTTAATTTGACCATGAGATAAACATGTATCATCAATTTTATAGATGTTTCCAATTCCTTTCAAARCACTTTGATAGAATTTATGGTTTTGCTGCCCAGGACTACACGGATGTGGTTGACAGACGGTCAGACAGGAATATCTGTGCATATTTAAGAAGAAAGCTGGATGTAGTTCAAATTTCATGTTACATAAAAGAATAAGATTCTTGAATGCTTAGAGCTACTGTAATGTGATAAAATYTGGGATTTTGTGACCCATAAAATGTGACACTTTTTCTTACTGACTACTGAGAGTAGGCACAGAAAGTGCATTTAGGGTCATACTGTTATGATCCGATTATTAAAGGTTCTTAGAAATACCTCTGCCCAAATTAAGGTGCAAATGAGAACATATGCCCGTCAATAGTATGGGGTTTATTTGATAGCAAATATGAGAGAGAGAGGAAAAGAGAGAAAGGGAGAAAGTAGGAAAAGAGGTGGGGGAAAAGAGAGTGACAGAATAAAGAGAATACGAMCACTCCATCACTCCATGGATCACACTGGCGTCCTGATGATCCTCTGTGCTGGTGTTTCTGCTCGTGAAGTTCCCCCAAAAAGCATAGAATCCCATGGGTTAATGTACACTAAGGCCAGGTGGCAATGTCCAGCATGTCCCCCGGGAGAGGGTGCAGTCTCTTGCAACAGACTCTGGATCTGTTGTATCGCGTGCAGTCCTGTGGTGCAAGGCATCTGGACATCACTTTGGAGGGGTGGGGCTCTTTGATATAACACCCCCTTTGCTGCCTCTCACCTGAATGTCTCATGGATGCGGCCTCCATGGATGGGGGCCCCACAGTTTGGCCAGTCTGTGTAAGGGAAGATGGGTGTTTACTGCCTCTGACCAGAGGTTGCGCCACGCACCCAAAACCTCCTCCTTCCCCCCCTTCCCACCTTTTGGGGGAGTCTRTGTAAACCTGGCTTCCGTGGGCTGTGGCCTCCCCCACCCCAAACTCACTGATTCTCAGTGCACCTGATGGGTTTGGCTCTCTTGTGAGTGCATTCCTTTCCCTCAGACTGAGATGACTGAACAATATGTTTCCCTTTATCTAATCTCAGCAGTTTAATTTACAGTCCAAAGTCCCAGTCGGGTATCTTCAGGGAGGCTTCTTTGGTTGTAGCTTCTTTATACAGTTTTGTTATAATGAATAAACTTTATATCAATGTTTGAGGCATGAAGTGTTTCAGACTCAGACATATGCAAACAAGCCTTCATTTGTGAGCTATGGCATCTGTAAGCAATTGTGATCCTTTAGTTTCTCTGACAAATACTTGCTTTTTATAAGGCCAAAACTGGAATTTGTAGAGCAGATTACGTGTGTGTCTGCTTTAACACATTTAGAGTTTTGCAGGGGTAGTTTGTATGTCTTAGGGATCTAGTTTGATAGCAGGGAAATTACACAGTTAAGTGTTTTGAGACAGACTTTGTTCTGTTGTCTTTGACCAATGTTGCATGTACTATGGCTGTYTTGAGGTTGTGCTGTACTCTGCTGAGTTGCAGCTGCCTAAAGTGTCTGTCTGGTAAAATGCTTATCYAGCTCTATGGAAAGGATTTTATTTTTCTTTATTTGGCCAGTTGTGGAATCACRGTACTCCAACACTCACATTTGTAGTCCCTGGTAATAGAAGATTGCATTTATCTCTTCCAACTGCTGGGAACCCCCATGGCATGAGGCTGCAGTACCCTAAAGTCCTGTGCAATATGAGAGATAGTATTCTGGCTGTCAGAAGTGCACTTGTTTCCAGTGCATATAAAGGTGGTAATGTTAACTGTTCTTATCTTACAATTACTGTATTAAAACTGATTTAACATAGCTCTTCTATGAGAAAGTTACTGTTTCACGAGCCAAGTAAAGAAGACTCCAAACTTATCACAAATTTATTTTGATAATTTATTTCTGTGATACTCCATGGTGTTTGAAATAAAACAGGTGTACTCATGCTAATGTGTGAGGTACTGCACCAGCATTATTCTTGCAGGACAAGAATCACAAGATTTACAGCAGATAACATGGAAGGGAAGGGGGATCAAAAAGAAAAGATCTCTTTTTCGAAGAGAGGGAGGCAATTTGGGTCTTAGCAACATGCACTTATTTGTCTCTTGGTTTTTAAATTATRTAAGTTCATATAGACTGCTTCTAGACTTTTTAAAAACATCCATAGGGCTCTCTGAAGTTTCTTGTTTAGAATCAATGACTTCAATCAATGYAGTAGCTGTAGTGAAGTTTTCTCAAAGAAAATGAATCTCTCATAAAACTCTGGAGAGAAAATAAGTTTTACTGAATTATAAATTTTATTGGATATTTTCCTTATCATTTGTTTGCCTAGATGAACCAAATCTATTTGAACAAAAGAATGTGAAAATATCAAGGCTRCCATGCACAGAATTCTTTCATTGAGTGCTGGGTGTACACATGCAGGTATATGTTCATTCATGTAAATATCAGGAGTATACTTCATCAATTTCAAGATCTGATTCCTTAATTTAAAGAAGTTACTAATCTGAGTAAAATCAATTTCATGTCTTGCAGGCAATCTGTCTTCTATTAATGTCTGTCTTTCTTGATGTGTAGCGATTCACAGTGCATTTTGAGGAATGCAGTATGCTATGACCAGCAAGTTAYAGCAAGTTCATCTCTTATTCTTCCTAAGTCCTGAGGGTATTTAATAAACAGAATAGTTTARGCAAGTCTAGAAAATATGTGTAGCTAATTAATAGCCTTTCCTATAGAAATTTTCAAGCTGACAATAGTAAGAGCTGTGTATTAGTGTATTTTCAGTAGTGCGAATGGAAGCATCTTCATGTGGCAGTGGTTCCTTTGGAACTCGGTGACATCTCCACTTCTGTCTGTGTGCTGTAACTAGATCAAATGGSTCATAATAAATAATGGAATTAATTTTGTAGAAGGTTGTTTGCATGAGATTAAGAAAAAGCATTGTTTCACAGATGTTGAAGGGACAGGCAAAAGAAAGTAGATTGTCTTAGGAGCTCTTCCTTTGGCTATGCTTTTTCCTCTGTTGCAAGCCTTATGAACGTGTGTAGGGTTACACTATGCAAGGTTACTTCTACACTTTAATTMGTTCAGTGAAGCATTAACAAGGGACCGAGACTATGTCTTGTGTTACTGGAAGGTAGCTGGGCAGACAGCGTGACATTTGGTGYAAGTTCAGTGTGAATAGGTGCGTGGGGTCTAAAAATTCCAGTTACCAGACTGTGCATAAACAAGTCTGCACAAGTCTTCGCAAGGTGTGTAGCTTCTGTGAACTTTTTTTGTATATTAAAGGAAACGAGTTTTCTTGGGAACTTTACAGTGCTTTTTAATTCTATCAGAAGGAAAGCAAAATGCAATAGAGTATAAAAAGTTGTCAAAATCAAAGTTTTATTTCTARTAATAAGTAGCAACAAGGAAAGAAAACACAGTTTTATCTCTCAAATGAAGATATTTTTCCTAGATGCAATAAATATGCAGTGATTTTATGATTTTTATATTTGATAAATGTGCAAAATGTGCTGTAAATATACTGTTGCTTCACTACCCTTCCCAGTTAACTGCTTGCTTTCAAGTTCCTTATGTCACTACAGTGAATACAGTTGAAARTGATGCAGTTAATTCTAATTTATTGTTGTTACCTTCAGAAAGGTAGCACTGAAGTTCTGTATACCACTGACTCTATTATTTCCTGGTTTGCTCAGGCCAATGTTCCAAAAAGAATATAGCAGATCTGGAAATTATGATTTGATTTCTCAATCCCTTACTTYTGCTTCCGTCAGAACTATGAAATTCCCTCTTTGATCTCTGTCTGGATTGTGATATTTTAGCCCTTCTGCTGAATAAAGACTTAAAATAAATACATTTTGTAACTTTATGAATCCAGAATGAGCTTTCTGGATTTTGAAACTATTATTGTCTGGATGTATCTTAAGCTTTTTTTTTTTTTTTTTTTTGGCACATGAGATGTAGGCTCAGTAATAAAGGAGCAGCGTCTTTCTTTTCAAAAACCCTCGTGATTCTCCCCCACCCTCCGGTATCAAGTACTCCTACACTATTTCAGTCGTTTTTGGAAAAAAAAATCAGATRTAAATCTGAGTCATACTGTAATCTGGAACCAGAAGCTTGGATGTTTTGCAGGTTCCTGGTAGMGTTTCAGGGAGTAATAGCAGGTTATATTTTAATTTCTTTAAGCTTATAATAGGTTTATGATGGTTATAGCTATTATTTATGAATAATGATTTAATTCCTTCTGTTAGAACTTTTTCAAGATGGCCTGGACCCAAATTATGAGAGGAAAAGAGGATGGCCAGCCATATTAAGTTTTAAGAATATATTGCCTGATGAAGCCCTGCTGTTACCATCTGACTTGTGATGAAATCTTCAGATTGTTTGTTGATGTTAGKGTTTTTTATTTTAAAATTTAAAAATATATTATACCAGCTCTATGTAGACTGTTGTGTGCTAATATTTGTTCCTGTACTTACGAAGAATTAAGATGAGAAATAATTCAGCAAAAACAAAACCAGTCTTTTTACTGCAACAGTAATTTAAAGAAAGTAGTAGGTAGAAGTACAAAGCATGTAAAAGAGTATGAATCAAATCTGCARTGCTCTTCCCTCCACTGTATAAGCACTGTGCAGCCCACACATCAAAATTTTCCCCTAGTCTGGCACTTCTCAAATGTGACGTAGTTTGMGATTCTGAAATGAGGTTTCAGAAAAGAATAGTTCTGCAGTTGAACATGTACAAATGGTCTGAACAGTTCTTTTCTAAAATGATCGAGTCTTAATATTTTAAACATAGCTATTTAAAATAGCTAGAAGCTTAGGGTTTTTCTAGTTTTTAAAGGGTTTTTTTCTAGTTTTTAAAGCAGTGGAAGTTTCCAAATAGGAGGGAAAATTGATAGGTTCAAATTAATGATAGGGTCTAATCAGTTAAGAATAGGCTTGTAAGCCTTATAGCASACATAGCTCATTTAAGCATGGATAGGCAGCTCATTTAAGGATAGGCAGTATAGTCTCTCTTGCTTCTCCTGCTGGCTTCCTTTTCGTCTGATTTCCTCAATATTTTTTTTAAAGTTGAGATTTAGCTGTATTTCAGGAGACTGTATTCATTGTTTGAATTATTTAATTTGATTTAGTAATCTCTTTTTTTTTCTACTCTGTCTAATGTGAAATGCTGCGTTAGATTACCACCTGAGAATGTGTACAACTTGCTGGCAGTGGTCAGTCACATAACTTCCTTTATACCTGGCTGGGCAGAAGTGTAGGGTGCGACATGAATAGAACTACTTATGTGCTTAAAATCAGGAATCTTGTTGAAGCTGAGCCAGTGTCTCTGCCTGATTTCCAATTTCCACTGCTTGCTGCCAAGTATATTAGAGCTGTCTATAAATAGTTTGTGGAATTTTTGAGTGAGAATAAAAAATAATGTCAGGTTCTTTTCTGTCCCTGCCTTTTAAAACAACTGAGAAGCTTTAACTGGTTTTTTTTGTGGGTTTTTTTTTTTTTTTKTCCTGAACCTTTCATACAAAAATCCTTCTCTTAACTTTGTTTAGCTGCTACTTTAAAATCTTGTATTTTAATGATAGCAGACTCAGAATACAAGGAGGAGTGGAAAGTGACTGGGAAGCTACACCTATGGAACAGGAATGTGAATCAGTTGTAGACTGCAGCATCTTCCAAATGTTTGCTTGATGTGTCCTGATGGTGCTGTGGGCTCTGTTTTAATAGTCCAGCGTCATCTGGCTGGCAGCATCTATGTCAAATTTGTATTATGCTAACATCTCAGATGATATAGAATTTTACACATTTTCTTAATATGAGTTGCAACAGCATTGGTGTAATGTTAGCGCATAACATATGCACTGCCTAATGAATCCAGAAGGAGAACTTACGTTGCTTACACTGAATTGCTGTGGAGGCTGAGTGTATTCCTTAAGTTGAGGTGAATTCTCCCTGGCAGCACTGGAGCTGTGGTGAACAGAGGACACGCTTGGGCTGTTGGGTAGCTGGGAGTGTCTGTGTTGGCACATCCCACAGCCTGGCAAGAGGGGATTTGTGGAACAAARCAAGTTAATGCTGAAGGCATACATTTGTGCTGTGTATGTTTCTAAAGGGTTTTCTTCGGACTAGCTCTGGTGTGGCCCAGAAAACTCATTACCCATTACAAGTAGGAGCATATAATCTAAAAGAAATCCAGGTTCTTTACTGGTTCCAAGGCCACAGTTATGTAATGAAAGCACAAGAAGCGGGGCAGACCCGGAGATTCAGAAACATGCCCCTTATCTGAAATAAAATACTAATGTAGACAAATCCTAAATTCACACCATAAAACCATCAGGAATAAAGGATGTATTATGTTTTGGTAGAGAAGCTAATAGAATTATAATGACCTGATCACTGAATATTCTTCAAATTCAAAGCATTCACTGATGTTGTAAACTTAGATTTTTAGAGTATATATTGTAATAGTCAACTTTTGAAGAAAGAATGCAGACTTTTATTAGGTGTGGAGGTGGTGTTGCAATGCCACAGTAGGATATTTATCTTTGGAGGTTTTTAATTCAATGTTACAAAGATTATAAAATCATATAATTGTAGAAGGGCCTATGCTAACAAAAGATCATCTACTGCACCTTCTGTGGGTAGGGAACCCTCCACTAGACCAGGTTACTCCAACCCCCATCCAACTTGGCCCTGAACACTTCTAGGGATGGGGCATTTCTATGGAGAGTAAACTTCTCTATTCCTCACCACCCTCAGAGTAAAGAATTTCCTCCTGGTATCCAAAGTAAACCTGAATTCTTTCAGTTTAGTCATTACCTTTTGTCCTGTCACTACAGGCCCTCTCCAGCTCTCTTATAGGCCCTCTTTAGGCACAGAAAGGCTGCAGTGAAGTTACCCCGGAGCTTTCTCTTTTCCAGGCTGAATAACCACAGCTCTCAGCCTTTCCTCATAGGAGAGGTGCTCCCACCCTCTGATCACCTTTGTGGCCCTACTTATAGCAATAAAGGTATGTGTGATGTTCACTCAGTTACTGATTAACTGTTGAGTTTAGGCTTTGTACRATGATTGCAGATTTGGAAACTTCTTGACTGTTTTATTCACCAAGAAATTAAGAAAGAGCTGTTTTTCAAAGGTGTCATGTCATTTGAAGTCCCTCTGAGAGAAGGAGGGTATGAGAACAGGAGAGTGATTAAAAGAAAACAGTGTTAGACAAGTTTTGAGTATACGGTGCGTACTTTCAGCAGCACCATACCCATTATTTTATATCCAAGAATAGTTGTCTAAGCACAAAATGTAGATACTGGTTGTTGTAAAAGGTGAAAAAAAATCTAAAAGCTACAGAAAATTTCTCCATTGCAGGATTGATTCCTTAGTTTTCATCTTAGTTTACTAAATAAAATTACAGTTGGTCTAAAAAATGGTGCCACGTAAAAGAACAGCATTGAGTATTGTAARCAAATTCTGTGCTTTATCTGCTTTTGCAGTGAAATTTTATGTTGTTATTTCTAGATTTTCATTAAACATTTAAACAAACAACTGTTTCAGTATAGTTTCATCCGTTAGTCATCTTTATTCTTTTGTTAATTAAAGAAATTACTTATGTCTTTATACTGTTCAAGTATACAACACTTTCTCAGTTCCTGTGAATATTCACTTTCACTGTTTAAAATTTTAAATATATTAACTGTATCATCTTTAGATGATAAAGATCTTAACTGTATCTTTGTAGCAGATATTCTTCTATTGCTGGAATTTGGGATAAAGGTTGTCACTGTTGCTCTGCTTCCCTTTAGTAGAGAATTCTGACTGATATCTGCACAGCAGTAGGGCTTTCTCTCAGTGTTTCTGTGTATTGCTTGTGTAATTTTTCTATTAAAATGGTTGCTTAATCTGTTCCTCACATAAAGGATACCTTGCATCTTGCCACACATTTTAAATCTGATTTACAAATGACAACCTGAAATTCTGATGACTCCAGTACTTAACCCTAAGGAAATAAGGAAAAAACTGTGAACTTAACTAGTTAATGCCAAACTGTTGATTTAAAAATAAATAATACAACATTTGTCAATAAGTCTTCTGCCACTACATGAGAGACTGTTGATCAGCTGATGCCTAAAAGTCAGTACCATCCCTTCTCAGGATCCTTTTTAAATTGCCTTTTGTCATGAATTGTGTGTTGCCCGTTGTAAATGAAGTAAGCAGCAGTTGGGTGTAGGACAAAAACTCGTGGTCAAAGTGCAATAATTGGTAAAAAAAGAGACAGTAAAGACAGAAAAATAGGAGATTACTGCATTTTGTGAATCTTATTCTGAGTAATTAATCCAAATACATATTAGTAAACAAACTAACTTTATTTCGTGTGTATTTCTAATCAGAGGAGTGTAGTGATTATAAACTAAGCTGTCAGAAGGTAGAAAATAGTAAAATGGTGGTACCTGTAAAGGCTATGACTGGTTTTGTAGAAATTCTGGAATGATACTGCTCCTTTGCCTTTTTACTGGGTATGGAGATATTACAAATGGTTGTCTGGCTTCAGTGAACCGTGTGTTCTGAGCCCTGCTGCACCTTAATTTGAAGCGTTCCCTGTAGCAATAACTCTGTATTTCACTGACTGTTCAGGAGAGGAAGTTTCAAACTATTAGACTGCATTTTTTTTTTCCTTCGCTCCACTGTTCGCTTCACTTTCAGTTCCTTTTCTCTTRTAATTTGAAGTGCATGTGCAGCTCCTCCTGTCTCTTGAAGAAGGCAAAATTTGAATTTATGTAGCATCATTTAGCAATGGTTGGAGAGCACATGTTGCACAGAACAGAGGTGACAGGAGAAACCATACTTTCAAAGACTCTGGGTTATAAATGAGAAAAAAACAGGTCTAGTCCTTTTCATACGCTCATGTTGGTCTGAGATTATGAAAGGTGTTCCTTTCAATTGGTGCTCTCAGTATACTGAGTATGGATCCTTCTGCAGTACAGGAGAGCTTGGCAGCAGTATGGCCATATACCTGTGCATGTGTAGCTCTTGGCTGTGGTTACTGCATTAAATTCCTGCAGCGAATGCATTTAATTCTAAATGCATATTAGTTTAACAAATTCAAGGAAAGTGTTCAAGAGATGATGTTGTAAATGATGAGCCAAAAGACTGAGGAGGCTACTAACTGATTTTTTTTTGCTTGTTAACTGCTTGTGACCCACAAGTAAATAATTTAGTATAGTATTTACATATTGAACTAATGCTTTATCAGAGAATGGTTTGTGTTGAAAAGAACCTTTGTAGGTCATCTAGTTTATCTGAAGATGAGTAGTAGTACCTGTTTTTCTGTTCATCTCCCACATGCCCTGCTCTGATCTGTAACATCATAACTGTGGATTAACCATAGGTGTGGTAGGTAGGCAGTGGCCTTTGCACTTTTCTCCCACAGACTCGGCAGAGGAGCCTGTCCGTGGATCAGCAGGACGCATGGCAGTRTCTGCAGTGGGAGCTTCTTTCTGCACAACAGTGTTTAGGTGTTTGCAGGGAGTGGGCCATTGGCTGAGACTGTCACAAAGTGTGCTGTCAAAAAGGGTAATTTCCAAGAAGCCTGATGGATATTACAGAGTGCATCATGGATTTTTCCAGCTCCCATATCTGTAAACGAAGAAGGTTATTTTTGTATTTGAGCTCAGGAGTCAAAGTAGCATTGCTAAGTAGCTTTTTAGTGAGGTGATACAGGACACAGCACCAGTTCATTAATGAAAGCATAGAGTAACCTTATTTTGGTCAGTTAGAAGCAAAACTTATGGAAGAATAATGCAAGGTGACTTCAGATGACAAGAGGCAGCTTTGTAAGGTACATGGTGGAAAGGAATTTTKGGAGTGCAATGAAGAAAGGACATTCGGTCATGAAATACTTTGTCTAAAGTAAATCAAGTTGAACAGATGTCATGATAAAGGGTGTTTAAAAACACATTATACACAGGAACTATTGTTGATCTCTTGTCCCTGATAATTGTTGTTCAAGAAAAATATCCTGTCCAGTCTGGTTATGTAGCATTCATTATGCATCACAGTACCTTTTAAGTCAAGGTACTTTAGAAAAAGCTCTCTCTTCATAGCCTTTCTCAGTTACAGCACTTCTTCAATTTATACACTTCTATTTATAGGGGGTTGTAATTTGGCTGTTAAGGATAATGGCTCAGTCTTAATCTTGATACAGAAGAATTTAGCTTCAGTGGAGATAGGTGTGCATGATTTTTCTTTGTGCACAGTAACTACTTAGTGTAACAGCAGAAATAAAGGTAACTTAAATGGCCTTCGCCACTATGGTATCTTTTTAATTTTCCATTTCAACACTCAATTTTTTCTGTAAAACACAATTTGGATTTAATTTATTCTCAGGATACTTGGTGTTCTTTCAAACTGAAGTTACAGAATTTGATTTTGCAATCACAATGGACAAAGTTGCATGTACCAGATCTTTGTGTGTGCTTTTGCAGTATTTATCACTTCACTGTATTGGATTAGTGTTACTAATTTTAATGAAATTGAAATCAGAATGGCTTAATTTAAGAGTAATTTGCTGTTTCAAATGTATCAGTGTTTAGGTAAATTTGTTCTTTGTCTGAAGCCTTCAAGTTTATATATATATATATATATATATATATATATATATATATATGTGTGTTTGTGTGTGTGTGTGTGTTCAACGCAGAAGATTGTTTTGTTTAATCTGAATATTTCAGATAAGGGACAATTATGGTAGGGCAGAGGTGAGTAGGGTTCTGTTTGGCTATGTTTTTTCAATATGCATGAAACTGAGTAAAAATCAAACGAGTAGCTCATATCACGACTATAGGCTTTTCTGCTCTCAAAAGGAAAAAAAAAAGCACATAATCCTCTGATACTCATCCTGTTTTGAGAGAGCTGTGCTGCATCGGCTTCTGGGAACGACGGATGTAGGGGTGTAACGTCCTAAAATTAAGGCTGCTGTATTGTGGTTAGCCTGCACAGTGAGGCTCATCATCCCTGCTACTATCTGGGTTTCAAATTTATAGAACTTGGCAGCTGTTTTTTTTCTAAACGTCATGTTTTCCAAGTGCAAAAGCATTGTTTTCCTTTGCTCATTAGTGGAAGTGTTTGCTGCTGCCACATTTTCCTTGTTGCCAGCCTCACGCTCCTGGCCTGTATTTAATTTCCTATMTGTGATGAAACTCAGAAGTAGTTAGTGAGTCAAATACCTTCCAAGGCTATGGGGTTTATCTTGTACCTAGTTCTGTTCTCCTCTCCCGACTATGWAAAGGACTCTTGGACAAGGATGTTGGGCCTTGATGTGACAGTGTTGGATTTTCAGGGTTGGGTATAGGATGTTTACCATAGTTTCATATAGATTTGTAGGGGAGAAATTTCCCAACTGCTGCAAAACCTAAAGGCAGACCTTGTGTGATCTTGCTTGCTTCTGGGGTTGGTCAACTGTGAGACATGAATCAAAAGGAATTAATTCAAGTGTCTGTGGAGCTACTTGTCTGTCTCTGCCTGCTCCTTAGATGAGATGGCATTGCAGCCAAGAGGATTTGAGTGGAGTAGAAAAAATTGGTGGAGGTCAAAAGTACTGGCTTTGTACTGTGAAAGTAAAATAAAATTTTATGGATACATCTATCAGAATCAGTGAACAACTTGAACCATAACCATTCTTTCTCTGAACATTTGAGAGATTTTTTAATTTGTTGAAGACAGAAAGGCACCTCAAAAGTTGGAGGTTGTTCCATGCTGTAAAGCATTGTATCGAGAGTCCAACTCATTTAGTACCAGTTGGGTGAGTTCTTTATATTGCAGTCAAGCAATCTTTAGAGATACTACCAGGAATGGTGGCAACAAACTCATGTACACCTCAGTAGAAAGCCTTTAAAAATACTTTCCGTGCTTTTGTTTACCCTATAGGTTACCAGTAGTTTAAAATCTCATTTTCTGTTTACCAATTTGTTTTGTTTTGTTTTGGAAAAGCATGTTAAATATTTGATTTTATCTTGACCCTTGTCCATTTGAATTTTTTAACTTAAAGGCAGTTGCTGACTATTTCCGAAGCTGCAGGGCTAAAGTTGACATACATTTCTGTTTTATATTTGTACAAGTGTTTATAAAAGGATGTGAAGAAGATGGGTATAGTCCCAGTTACACAAGTGATTTCTTTAAAGAAGTCACCAGAAAAAAAAAAGTGATGGAAGATGTTGGTTTTAAAAAAACAATCTTGGTTTCTCACAGAAAGAACAGAAGGCAGGAGCTTCTTTGGGGTGTATCTTCCAGTGCTATGCTGTCCCATTCTTGTAACTGATATGAACAAACTTAGTTCTAAGTTTTGCCAGGTGACACATGTTTCAGGTTAAAATTTCAGGTTGAAATGGGAATAAGTAGTAAATATTTCTTTAGGGCATAATGAAATATAAAAACTTACTGTTGACCTAAGAAATTATTTTTTACATTTTCATACTCTGCTGTGCTTAATAGACTAGCAGGAATTTCAAAGGTGATTATGTTCCCTTATGTTAATGGAAATTACTGATCCGTTATCTGATAGATTGATATTCTAGTAGGCTAGCTTTATATGGAACCATGTTTTTGTTGAAATCATGTGTGGGTCATTGCCTAAAAATTTCATAAAGGTGTCAGCAGTTAGTAACATTTAAATGGCATCTGAACACACTCTATTTCAATGACAGTTGTTAAAAAAAGAGGAAGTAATCTGAGGGATTTCTCATCTTTATTGTAACAAAAGTTTATTGGGAGTTTATTTTAAGAAGAAAGGCTTTACTTTCATACTGTAGTACTTGGGTCTGAACTTAGGCTTCATCATCACACATTAGTGCCATTTCTGACTTATAACTAAAGTTAGTTTAACAATGAATGTGACATCACCTTATCCCAAGAGATTAATTGTTAGATCGTAAAGTATATTTAGATGCAAAATGTTCTCTTTAGGTAGTGACTTAAGTTTTCATAACCCATTATTTTTGAGTCAATATGTACGGGATTTGGATGCAAGTTCCCATTTTACTATGCTTCTCATTATTACTGATTAATTCTGGGAGCATCAATGGAGTGCTCAGATACTGACTGTCTTCAGTGTAATTACTTCAGTGCTTTTCATATTTCTAGATGTTTGTGAGTTCCTTCTTTTTTGTCATGATGCTCGTTTTCAGTGTTCAGTAACAACTACAGCTATAGTTGTATGTGCTAATGCCCCTTTTTGCAAATAAAAAGGTTAATGATCCCTAGTGTGTTTGAAAGGTGAAATGTCAGTAAGCTATTTTTAGGTTAAAACAAGTGGTCTTGGAAAGTGTTAATATTGTCTTTGTGCTGATGGAAATAATAGAAAACAAATCAATCAGAAATGTGCTTCTGTGGAATTGGTAACAAGTAAAAATCATTTTGCAGCAAAGGTGTTCATTTTGTAAGTTGAGAGCTATATGTTATGGTACATGCAAAATCAGTGGCAACATTCCTTGGCATGTCACTGATATGCAAAATGGAAAAAATATTTGGAGARCAAGTTTTTAAAACTTCAGAGTATATTTTACTTTTAAAATAGTTTAATCAAAAGATAGTTGATACTGTATTTGGAATAGCTTTTCTTTTAAAAATACTTCAGTGTTTTGAACATTGAGGAGAATTTTTGCAGTGTGGAATTTTTTTTAACAGTTGACACAAAGTAACTTGGTATGTAAATATATGCAGTGAAATTAGTACACTGAAAATGGGGTGGGAAACATCACTTTGAAGAGCTAAGGAATTTAGTTTTAAGAAAGAAATTAATTAAGCTTCCTATTTTTCTGCAATTCTGATCATCAGGTTTCTAACTGTATTGTATCTTTAAGAAGTTAATAATTGTCTTTCTGTGTTTGGCATCAACTCTGGRAACAATTTCTGAAACATCTTACATGTAAGCGCTGCACCAAAGGAACACTGAGATGGTGGCTTAGATATACTATGATCTTGTAGTAACAGTCTTATAATTAGTATAAAAGGAATTTGTGTTTTCTTCATATATTTAAGGTTCTTGTTATCCAGACATACCACACTTACATTGCAGTGCTGGTAGAACAACTGATACCACATGCATGAAAATCTGTGTGACAGGGCAAATATTCAGTATTACAAAACTGTGAGGGATTAAGAGTTGTGGTTTTAAGATTTGCTTATTGAAGTATTTTACATTTTAGATTCACTGCCTGTGTTCAAAGGAGCTTATGTATCAAAGTAGCCCTTTCCTCCTGAAGTGTCTGAAAGATTTTATTAAAAATTTGTTGTAAAGGTTAAAAGAAAAGATGATGGATAAAGGAGAGGACAAATGTATATAGATACAACTTGAAGTGTCACATCATGTACCTGGACTGCTGCCTGCTAGCAAATGTGTTGGTTTTAGCAGACTTTTATTTTGGAGAAGTGCAAAGTAGTATGGGATTTGGAGGAATGACTTTTTTGTCTCTCAGTCTTGATGACTGCATGAGTTCATCTTTGCAGCTATAGTTAATTTTAATGAACATTGGTGGGGAGTTACTCTTGAAGGCAGTTGGTTCCCTGCTGGATCAGAGCCATCTTTCTGGATAAAGGGTGCAATTCTTATGAAACAGATGGATATAGTCCCCTAGATGTCATTATTTGTGTAGCATTTACCTACAAATCTTGGTCCAGAAGGAGATGGGGGAGATGCATTGAAACAAACGCTTCTTGAAAATAAAATAGCACTTGATGCAAAATACAGAGTCTACCATCTAAAATGCAGTTTCCCAAAACTGCCAGTAACAGTCTCTGCTTGTTCCTTACCTTTCTATTATAACTAATTGTTCCTAGTAAACTTACATAGCCTAGTGAGGGGCTTTTTTATTGTACAATAACTTTTCCCTTTAGTTTTTCTCTTTAATTTATGATAAAACTTAAGTCTGACCCTTAATATTTAATATTAATTAAAATAACTTCAGGTTTGTTCTTTCTTTTCTGTAAAAAGGTATCTGAAGAATTTTTACAATTTTTATCTTGGAAATTAGCTTATTCATTATGTTTAATTTTAGGAAATGGTGCTCTTGCAGAACATTCTGAAAATGTGCATATTTCAGGAGTGTCAACGGGTAAGTCATTTTTTGTAATGTTTAAATTTCATGCATGACTTAAATAGTAAATATTGAAAGCCACCTGGTATCTTATGAAGAGATATTTGGCTATAAAAATTATTACTGCCTTTTGCAGCATGTAATAAGGAATGAAGCAACTGGAACATGGAAAAATTCTCATAAGATAAAACTGATACCTGCATGCTCATGAACAGATTATGCCTTTCTAAGTGGACTGCTTAATTATTTTTCCATACAAACATTGAACTAAGAGAAAAGTTGGTTTAAGTTGAATTGATATTTTCTTTCCACAGTAAAGTTTTTGCGAAATGAAATTTAGTGAAATGTAATTTTGGACACTGCTACTATCAAATAATATAAATCCAAGAGTCACCTGATTAGATTGAAGCAGTAACTGAAACTATTGTACACTTGACTGCACAGTTTCCTTAATACAAGAAAAAAAAATTAGAGCCCATGAAACTGAGAAACTGGTGAGATACTGGGAGAATATGGGGTTTAAAAGCAGCACATACAGCTCAAAGGTTTCTGTGTTCTTTTCCAATAAGTCGATCTTAGGCCTCTCCTGGGCAGCAGCCTTWGTCGGGTCTATTGTGTGTTAGTGAYGGGACTGTGGCCACCGAGGCATTGGTGTACACGCTTTGTTCTTCAGATGCTGTGCAGTGTCAGCAGCTGCTGGGCGTGGTTTATGACACAGACGCTCAGAATATGTGCAAATGGAGAGATAAAGGCTCCTCAGCAGGTAGCAGAATACAAGCCTGATTTTGTCCATAGGGAAACTGCCACTAATCCCTAGAATTGAAACATTTTCGCACACCCTTCTCCTAAAATAAGTCTCAAAATGCAAACTTAGCCTTTTTGAGAACAGCTTGTACATCTCACTGTAGTTATCCTTGCAGTATTGCTTTAAACATTACATTGCTGCTTGTATAGTTAAGTTTATGGATAAATTTACGGTCAGTGGACGGTCTCTGTTACACCTACTGCTTTCTAGTTCCCTTTTATTGTTTGCCACTCAAAGACTGTTAAAAGTCTAATTATAGAAGATCTTTCTTATCTATTCTTGTGCTGCATCTTGAAGAATGCTGTTGCTTTTTGACAGCACTGGTACACCAAGTATCATATATACTACATTTATGGCACACGGTAAATAATAAATATCAACATAGCTACTTGCCCCTGCTAGAACAATTGTTACTGGAATTGGAATATGTGAGAGACACTAAGTCAGCTTAATATCTAGCTATGTAGCTTTCAGGTTATGTTTTAACAACCCCTCACTCCTTTGTTTACTGCAACAGTTGTGTCACAGGTCATAATACAGGCAGAAAAGCATCTGCTGGGCAAGAGGTGAATGGAATTTTTGACTTTGCTGCCAGTACTTTGGCCAGCATGCTTGAATAGGCAGTGCCAAGAAGAGCAGAACACAACGTACTTTGTACACAAGATAACAGCAGCTGGTAGATAGAACTTGAACTTCTGAGAAGAAAGATCCAGTTAAAAATAAATAACAAAAAAAAATTATGTATGTATATATAAAAGTAGCCCCGATTTTCTTGTATTTTAAAATAGCTTTCTAGATGGGGAGAAATAAATACTGTAAGTTTCTTTTTTAATACAAAGTGCAAGTTCTTCACTGGGGGATTTTGAGGGAAGGGGTGATCTGTTAAGGACAACCTGACGAAAGCATATAGAATATGCAGTACCATTTTCCTCACTGCTCTTTGTATGTACATCTTAAATGTTAAGTGCATAGCCTAAGTTTAAAAGATAGGGATGGATGAGATTATTTTTTTAGTTCCTTTTAATTAAGTTGGCCTCTCAAACATATTTTTGAACTTGCAGGTTGTGTTTCATCAAGCATACCTGAACAGCTTTATATTTAGCAGAACAATTTTAAGCAGAATTTCTGTAAAATAGAACCAAAGACATCTGGCCTTTAATCTTTCTAAATCCAGCTTTTACTTGGTGTTGAAACCAAGCAAGCGATTTTCTYGGACAGTTGCTACAGAGATGGGATTTAAAATGAAATTTTTGTCTTGATGGTAGATTTCCTGTCATGCTGCTGCTGTAACACTACGTGACCTACCTTACTAAATTATGTTTTAATAGCACAGACCTCTGTGGTCTTTGGTATTTATGCTTCTGCTGTATACATATCTGCCAAATTACAGGTACACCTCTAATATATGAGTGTACTTTTTCTACCAGCAGCAATTAGTGGAATGTTGTCCTTTGCCTATAAGCTATCACTACAGTGCAAGTGTTTATGCCTCTAAAATTTGAAAAGTTCAGAAATATTTTCAGGTCTGTCTTTGAGGTACGTTGAGCCATAGTTGTTGCAATTGCAAAACAATTCACATATTTCCCCACCCCCTCATTCTACATCTTAAAGAACTTCAGCACTGGTGTAAACAGCTGTTCATAACAGTTACACACATGCACACACATACATATATATATATAATTATTTCTTTTTACTGAATGTGTCTCTGAATTGCAGAGCAAAGGGCATTTTAAATTAAAGCTTTTTGGCTTGACCYGGAGGCAAAGATTCCTGTGCCTTCTTCCCCTGTAGTTCTCCAAATAAGACTTTCAGTGGCTCCTGAGAGTTACAATGCAATAATTATCCTCCCTATTCACTTTGTCACAACATTATTCTCTTTTTACTCTAAGCTGTTTTAAACACCTTCAGATCATTTATCCAGCTGCATTCATGTCCTTACCATGTCCAATATAATGCATACCTTATCATCCTGTGGTTCACATTGGAAGCTAATTCTTTTATCTTTTCAACTAATCTCCTGGCATTACTGTGAAGATAAATCCCTAATCTCCCTCTCCTTGCTTTTCTGAAGTGACTTTTTTCCTTGACACGTTGTTCACTCTTACTACAGGTACTTTACTTCTCTAGGTCTTGCTCGAGAATTTTTGCWTAAGTTTCTTAATTATTTTCTTGTCATAACTTACTAGTTAAATTTGGTACAGTAAACTTTTCATTGGCTCTTTTCTGTTTACCAGTCAACATCCTACAGTTTACAATAATGTTCTGTAATGTGAGATGGTAAACAAATTTCAGGAAGAAGGAACTGTTATATCTGTTTTTTAAAAGTCTATAGGAAAATCCATATACACTAGAAAATTATGTGCACAGCTCTTCTGAATGTGTGAAATAGCATCAGTATTAATTGCAGTATTGCAATCTACTAATCTAGTTCTATGAGTAATAGATATATATACTATAACTAGTATATATAACCAGTCTAGTTATATTAGAGTAACAAACAGAATTGCAAATAGATTGTAATTAGAATGAAGGTTCTCAAAGGAAAGAGTTTGAAACAGGGAGGAGATGGATGAGCAGAATTGTGCCAACTACAAGGGCACTGAGGGGAATGTATGCAGAGACAACCCTTATGGTAAAAATGGTTATGCAGGAGGAAATTGTTTCTCTATGATGCAACCTTCTCAGTTTCTTTTGTCCTTCTGCATTGGTTGCAAACTCAGTTCCTTTTATTGTGACTACTCTAATTTTCATTCTGCTGTTCACTTATGTATTTTTAATACTTTAAATCAATTATTCCAAACCTAATAAGTTTTCCTGTAATTTTAAGTTGTCCTAGAACATAACTGACCTGTATGACAAATGCTTGCAGGGCTGCTAGCAATTGAAATTAAAAGTCCAAATTTTCTGCAACGTAAAGTAAGGCTGTTTGCCTCTATTGATACATTTCTGTTTTAGGTGCTGCCAGTTGGATTTTTTTATCCCATATCCTTCTTGACGTTGCTTACATTCTGCATGTTTACAAATACATGAATAAAATGTATGTTACGTTATAGTCTCAAAAAGTCTAGGAGAAACATTGTAGTTAGGCAGAGGGTCAGAAACTGATCATAAAGGCTTGCTCTTGTCTTTATATATTGTATTCCCTTTAAAGCTGTTGTATTTCAAGAGGTTATCCTTGATTTTAAAAATCTCACTGAGAAATTATTCTCTCTCAAATAGCACTTAGTACAGCCTCTCTACAGTCAGTCCTGACCTTTATATACTTTTTAAGCAAATGAAAGATTTCTGTTGTCCCCTGACTTATAAGTAAGAGATTTTTAGTGCATGAATATATATCTAGTATGTGCATTTAGCTTATCTAGCCAACTTGAAGTAAGCTGTAATGCATTTTTCAAGTCCATTTCCTTTTATTTTTTGAACCCATACTTTGTCATATGAGTACTTCTTCAGTTTTTTTCTCTCTTCTGCAGCACTAATACAGTTTCATTCACCCTGTATTATTGTGCCTGTGGTCATTCTTTCTTCTTGGTGCCCTCTGTATTCTGCTTCTCTCTCCCCAAATCAGATGTTGTTGCAAATGGTCATGTTTTGCTCTCAGCTCTATAGTGTGAGCTTTACTGGAAATAGAAAAAGACATCATAATAAAATAATATAGAAATTATGGGGATAAGGCTGGTTCTGCAAACAAAGGATTAAAAACTCCTCCTGAGTTTGAGTAAAACTGGAAGTTCTCATGTGTTCTAAAGTACTGCCCTGATGATACAGGACTTTCATGTGGAATTTCTTCCATTCATACTTGTGTCACAAACAGGTTACTGTTTGTACTGCTGTAGGATTTGTCATATTAACATTTTTGGAGGTGAGCTCTGTAACACTGAATGAACACATGCTGAATGCATTATTTTTATGTATTTCAGTGCAAAGTTTACTTTGTCAGGTAAATTTTAAAGCTTCTTTAGAGGTTCTCAGTGCGAGAATTTTGTCTAGCAGTTTGGAAATATCTGACAGTAGGGTATGTTGTAGTGTAAATTTCACATCCAGGCAACTTATATGAAGTTGGGGACTATTTMATTAGTAACCAGCTAGTATATGGAATTGTTGCCAGCATTTGCAAACTTGATACAAAATGTCTTATACATTCTTCTACTTTTTGCATGTTTTTGTTTTCCTTGTTTTTTGTTAAAACTTCTCTTTTATTTCAACAACTGAATAACCTTTTTTTTTCTTTCRAGTCTCTACATTTATTGTCTGAACAAATATTAAGTATAACAAGATCACTTGCATAGGAGTTGTGTTCCAAATTATCGTGGTGTTAGAGCACCACCTATAGGGTTTGCTCAAAATTATAAAAGAAAGTGAATGATTGCATATTCAGGTAAAATAATATCTTTCCRTATTTTGTGACCTTTTCATCCCGAGATATTTGGGCGGCTCCTGTGTTCCACAGTTAAGGTATATTAATTATGCAGCATGAATAAGGCTCTACAATGGAGTATGTGAAAAATTACTTAAAGCATTATTCTCTTATAGATAGACAGGAAAATTGTAAATTTACTGAGTTTTATTTTTACTGCTGCATTTAAATTCCTATTTACAAAAAATTTAAATTCTAAATTAATAGAAAATTCAGACAAATGCCAGCATCTTTGTCTTTTAATCCTTCTAATAATATTCTTTAAAATATATTTGTTATGCCATATAGAAATACTTCAAAATAGTAACAATAATAATTTGAGACTATAACTTCTTATAATTTCAGGTCCCTATAGTATTGCAAAATCATTTTAAAAGCTTGATTGTGCRTGAAAATTAAAACAACCTGTCACAAATTACATCATTGAAATTCTTGTACTGTTATAAATGCATTCTTTATCATGTTTGTTTATTGCATCAGTTCTGATTTGTGTTTTTAATCAAATAGGAATTCTGAAAGCTTTGGATGATCAGACACTAATGGAAGTGCTTCCTTATTTGTAGTAGTTCTTGTGTTCAGACTCTTGTATGTAACTGACTCAGCTACCAGTAAACTTTGCCAGCTTGCAAGTTTTGAACTATCAGTGATAAAATCGAAAAATGAAAGCACAGAGAGCAGTTATTTTTAATGTGTTTTCTAAGCATTGAGGCTTCCTCATCATTTGAATCTCTGCAGTGAGGATATTGTAGCCTTCCTATTTATGTGAAGGTTGTATATATGCTGTATGACAGGTGTTGGATATGAGGCTGCYAAGAGGGGAAAAAACAGGAAAACAAAGCCACAAACCTAAGTGTAAGTACTTCAAATCAAATCAGCAGAACTGAGAACACWCCTGTGGAAGGAACAGCATCTGAGTTAAGGGCAATGCAGAAAGTTACACCCATAATAAACTAAGAGTATAAATGACTTGAGTTATTTCAGTTGCATATAATTAGACCTATAAATATAAGCTTTCTAGTCCATTATCAGAAATTCAGTTGTGCAGCTCTCTCTGCAGTAATAAGCGCTCTTTGCCTTTCAAGCATTTGGAATCATGTATCAAGATCATTTCCATGCCAAGAACTGGAAAGGGGGAGGTATTTAAATGATAGTCATTCACTGGGTCTACCTAAGACAGGAAATTTCAGCTGCTTGATTATTTGGCTTTGTTTTTCRGTTTCTAATGCACTTGTTACTATAAGGTGTAAATGCATTGTTAGATTGAACTGAATCTTTATGAAGACTAAAAAATAAAATTTAAAAAGAAAATATCTTGGCTTAAAAAATGAATTAATCAAATTGCTCTCAATATATATGTATTTTTAGCTTGTGGAGATATTCCAGAACAAATTCGATCATCAAGCGGGACGATCACAAGTCCAGGGTGGCCCTCTGAGTATCCTGCCCGAGTTAACTGTAGCTGGTACATCCATGCAAACCCGGGGGAGATCATTACTATAAGGTAACAGTGCTCCTGTATTATTCTCTTCCTTCCTGTAAGTGAASGATTTCAGTTCTGTTTGGTTTTTGCCTTTCCTTTTATSTGATTTGCTCTCACACAGGTGTGTAGCAATTGTTTTCAGCTGRACAGTTGGTGATTAGAAAAAAWTTCCATGTGCTAATTAATTTGAATCCTTTTAATGTGTCTGAAACATAAGAATTTTTCATTAAAAAGTGTGTAGCCTAAATGCTGTAATGCTTCATTGCTATGAAGTCTCTTGGTGGGCTTAAAAATGTCAGGGACAAATAGTGAGTAAATGTTRCTGCAGTTTAGGAAAGGGTGGGTTTTGATGCAGGGAGCTCCTCACAGTTTCACGTATCTTGAAGCTTTTTTAAAGTAGTAATGTAAAAAACTYGTAGGTTCAAATTCTCTCTCTGTAGATCAGTTCATTCCAAATTAACAGATTTCTTTTAGCATCAACATACGAGTTAGTACTGCGTTGTAGACTTGACTATGAAACTGCATTACCAGCAGATTCACTTCAATTTCCAGTACAGGCTTTCTGACCTAAGAAAATTCTCTTCATTGTGAAGTATTTGCTTTGACAGTTACAGTTTAAAGTACTGCTTCTCAATTTAAACAGTCTTTCCACTTAATATTTAACTGGCATAATGCAATGTAAAGTAGGTAAAACTATTCAACTRTTAGAATGCTTTCTAAACTTTTCATAATGTTTATTTTTAATAAAACTCTTTTTCTTTTCATGTTGTTATTTTCCATTCATACATATCACATTTCAGTTCTGATAGTGCTCTGTTGTCTATACAGACCTGTTTTGCAGACTGTGTCCCCTTCACATGCCATTATTGTGACAGCCATACCATAGCATTCTGTGACATAATGGTTGTGTAGCCGAGTAGTGTGACTGGGAGAGAGTCTTATCTGAAAACATAATTCTGAACAATTTAGCTGTATTTATTCTGTCAAATAATGTTATTGCCACAAGTGTAGCATTAACTAAAATCTGGATGAAATTTGGGTCACTTAGTAGTATATGAAATTCATTAAATGAGACACATAAGGACAATTTCATTGACAGAATTTATTTATTAAGACAGTGTGTGGTTTTTGTAGCAAAACTACATTTCTTTAAGTGGTGGAAGCAACATTTTGTTTGACAGCAAGAATGGATTCTTGCTGTCCTCATAATGTAAAAGTATCAGTAGAAGGTTAAATCCTTTTTTTACGTGGGTAGAGAAACTACTCCTTGTTTCAGAAGTTTTTCTTTATTTCAAAAAGAATTTCAAGCTAGTTTCTRTATGTAGTAATTCATCAGCTTTTTGTGTAATATTTAGTTCAGTAGCAATTTTGACCTTTTTTTTTTCAGCTTTCAAGATTTTGATGTTCAGGGATCTCGACGATGCAGCTCGGATTGGTTAACAATTGGAAGCTACAAGAATATTGAAGGCTATAGAGYATGTGGCTCCTCCATTCCCTCGCCGTACATCTCTTCACAGGATCATGTTTGGATCAGGTTTCATTCAGATGATAGCATCTCCAGAAAAGGCTTCAGATTAGCATACTTTGCTGGTATGTTTCAAATGATACCTAGTATAGYTTTATGGTTTCACTTTTTGTTTCCTGTTTCAAGAATTACTTCCTTCTGACAGGGTACAATATTGAGTACAGGTATTTTCTGTAGTCGCCTCAAGGTTTATGGAAAATAAGAGAAAATATACATTAGGTAATTATTTTGATCCTGTGCACAACTTGAATATTTAAAGTGGGAATCAATGAGTATAACAGTAAGCAGATTGAATGGTTTTGGGGGAAAAAAATGGTTAGCCATTAGTAGTAGACACCTGGAAGTTTTTTTAACATAGTTTAAGGTTTGAAATGTTTTCATCAGACTAAAATAATTTGTTAAGTTGTTGGGTAGACATCTGAATATCATAAATGCTGTAAGAGAGAGAAGCAATGGCAGGATACAATTTTACAGTTCTCACAGAATTTGCATCATTTTTCCCATCTCCAGAAGGCATACTGTCTTAAAAAAAAATCTAAAAAGACCCCATCACTTTGATATGATAGACTAATCTAGCCAGATACAGACATGGTTCTGTACATGCAGATTTTTTTCTTGAATAATTACAGGATGTGATATAAACCAGTTACCAGTAGTAATACTTTGATGGTGTTTTRTGAGCCATTCTTGCTCTTTAAATGTTGCCAAGAGATAGGAGGAAGCCAGTTGTGGGTCAAGATYAGTTCCAAACTTTTCCTAGCTTATTTAAGAGACATTACTGGTTTATGTAATAGCATGATTATGATGTTCTACATCATGATCATCCCAAATACTGGATTAGATTTTTCTAGGTCACCAAGTAACATGGTTTCATGTTATCTTGCTCCCTCCAAGTGTATGCCTATATCCACTCACTGGTCTGCTCTAGATCTCTGTGCACGCCAACTTTTGACTCCTCTCCTCCATAAAACTTACTCCTCCATACTCTTACACATATCCAATGCCACCTACCTTCAAAACCATTCTAACAAGATTCAGTAAATTTAGCCCTGATCTCACCTAGTCTAAGCTGTATTTGCTCCTGTTCTGCACTCTGCACTCTTGTTACCTGATAGCTTCCTCCACTATGTCAGTCTTTCACAAGCAAGTTTCCAAGCAGGCTTATCTCTCTCTATCACTTGTTTTCAAGCCTATGAAAAAGCTCCTTCTATGGTTCAGCTCCTTGCAGTTTAGCAGAACTTAGGGAAGATGCAGCCGTGCACTTGATGCAGGCCCAGTGTTCAGGGCAGTGTTCTACCTGGGTTCTATGCACCATCTCACCAAAAAACATGTCAGGGAGCGGGAAAGAAGCTACTTGTCTAATCAGTCATCCTGTGCTGCTGATTTTGCCAACTGCCCAGGTGAACACTTGATGCCATAAGGCATCAGCTTCTGCCCTATTCACCTCCTTCTCAAAGTAGGCGCAGAGGGAAGGCAGCTCCCCTGCCTGAGGGCTTTTGAGAAGGAAGGACACCTTAGATGAGGTGTGGAATGGGCAGGGGAGGCAAGCCATGGGTTCTGTAGAATTTTTCTGAAAATCCTTTCCTCTCTTTTTTCTTTGATCTTGAAACAATTTCATTTTGAAGCCCCTATTGGAAGAAGCTGTAAATTTTCAATAAAAAGCAATTTTGTTTCTGGTAATTTATTTCTTCTATTTAGTGTTGTAGATTAGAGTGCTTAAGACTTTCATCCTAAGTTTATAAAAGTCTTTTTTAAAAGAAAGAAGTCTTACTTTGGGAGGGGTTGTTCATTTTTTAACAAATGAGCCTTACTGAAACTTTGGCTTGAGTTTGGTCTTGATGTTTGATACAATATTTAGGAAGTATTTCACAGTTGAGGTGAAAGTGTAGTGTTTCAGTGATCAGAGTGGTCTATGTTTTTGAACTAACCTGTACATATGAGAAAATTTGGCAACTCTGCTTTAATAATCATATGGTCGTTTCTGAGCATCGAAAAAAGGCTCCTGAAATGTTAACACTTTTGCTATGCATTCAACTGTGCCATTATGTTTGGTTTCTTTTAATCAGCATCATGCTCAGATCAACACCTCAGTAGACTATTTAATTCAGTGTTTTTAAGGCTACTCTCAAAGTTGGCAAGTCATCATAGAAAAAGGGAAAAAAACAGTAATATTTTAGTTACTTGGATTCAGGTTAGGCCTATTTGTGCTGGAATGATAGAAACACTACAAATTCCAAATGCAAAAGTGACTATTGGGAGCCCCATTTTTAAAATCAGATGTAACAAATAGATCGTGTGAATTGTTCGAATTAATTCTTGCTTAAGTAATAGGCAAATATTTATATTTAATTTAAAGCAAACCAATAATAAGAAAGAAAAGGTAGGAAATGTACTAGACTAGAAGGTAAATTTTGTGCCACTTTTGTCTTTTTTTCCTCTGTCTTCCTCCTGCAACCTATTTATCAGTCTTTTTAATTATGGGAATTGAAATGGCACAGAGTTTACTAATGGTGGTGTAGAGTGGACAATAAGGTTATTAAAAACACAGAGGTCAATGCCCACTGTAAATGCATGGAATAGTTGTATCAGTCCTTTGGCTACAACTGTATATGGGTGCTGCTAATTATTTTGTGCTACCCTGAAGTCTTTTATGGTACAGCTTCTAAAGTTAGTCTTATTTTGTACATCTCTTTTCATTTTAAGACTCTAATTTTTGATTCATGAGTAAATTGTTTTTATGTAAGGATTGCAGGATTAAAAATGTTAAGTCAAGATCAAGTATCCCAGCTCTTTTATGGGATGCTTAAAAGCTTGTAGAAGGAAGGACTTGAGTTGAAATTGTATCCTGTTCTGTTACTGCGATTATTCTATCAATAATTCCATGTTACAACTTTCTTCTCAACCTCTTCCAGGTTCTGCTATGCAGAAGGACTGAGCTAGATTATAATCAGTACTTGAACAGGTTCAACGATGCATATTCTATATTACATCCACCTATGGAGCATAGTCATTCAACTTAGGTTGGACTAGTCAAGTTCACTTTTATTGGTTTTGAGTTCAAGGCCAAGGTTCCAACTTCGCCATACTAATATTGAGAACCATATGTATGTGAGTGAGAATACTATATGTATAAATACTTATATATCTGTAGCAGAGCAAAAAAAATGCTATCAATTATACTGCATCTGGGTTTTGGATTTTTTTTTAGTGAAATGAATATTTTCTGAAAATTAGTCACTGGCAGCACATACATCTTTCTCTCCTTTCTTCATTCTCTCTCTGCAAGTTTGCAGACTTAAATGTTCTTCAGCAGTGCTTTTAGCATTTATCACTCTTGTTGATTTCATTTTTTCCTGATTCACTTTTAAAAAGCCTTAGCATTTGTGAAATTTAAAAATTATATGTTGTACTTCCATAAAGAAAAATTACTATTTTAAGTTACAGTATTTTTAATGCTTTTTAAGAGACATTAAAGTAGAACAGAGGTATGATATTACTTGACCTGTCACAGCAGATTAGTCACAGCAAGGAAAATTCAAGCTAGCTGTGAAAACTTTTATCATGTTGTATAGTAAAGCTGGAACTTTTAAAATGGTTAATTGGAGAAGGCTGTGAAGAGCCTAATCAAACATCAGTTAGCCTTGTTTTGAGCAGATGGTTTGATTAGATGGCCTCCATTCCAATCTGAATTGTTCTCTTATGAAAAATGATAGAACATGCTTCTCCAGGGAACATCAGGATTCCAGTGAGTTCATCATGCTGTCTTTCCTATTTCCTTATTAAAATCTTAGGTTCCTTAGAATTAGTATGTATTTGTCTAGTAATTTTCTGAATTACTGCTGTGTAGGACCRTTTGCATTGCAGACTTGTTTTTAATTTTTTTGGCCATGATAGTTTGTTTTATAGCAAATTTTACAGTCTGTACTGTGGTTTGTAGAAATAAGKGACTGAAAATGATACAGTGGTGTTTGACTCAGSAGAATTGTTGCAGAGCTGAAATAGSYTGGATCCCAGRTATGCTTCTGTGTTCAGCATGGTTGAAACTTCAATAARTAAAGGCAAGCAAAATGCAGATTTTTGCATTTGCTGCACTCTCTTCTTCATTGCTGCAGGAGATGCAGGAGCAAACAGTGGGAAGAAGAGAGGACAGGGCTTTCTCTTTAGTTGATGGTAATGTGTAATCTTCAGGTGTCAGTTTYTGTCTTGCCTTTGATCCTTTGATACAAAGTAAGAACCTCCAAAAGCAGAAGAGAGTCTTGACTGCTTTTATGGGAAAGAATTTGAGGAAGTAACCAGTACTGCTGCACAAAATGTTTCTGTATTTTGAGTGATAATAGCGAGAAAGTATTTTTCTAACTTATTTTTAGCATATTAGCAGTCAGATTTCTCAATAGTTATAAATGAGCATTGTTTTCTTGCTTGGGTTAAAGTTRTTTGACTGAAATCAGCTATGAGTAAGGTTCATGCTGATGTGTTGATGGAATTTTGACTTGAAAAAACTTGATAAAACAATCTTCAAATTTGCTGAAAGTTGCCATGTTTTACAGACATTCAGGCATTTGTTTTGCCCTYCTAAAGTACCTGGTGCAKCAAATAAATATGCAACACTGACCAYAAAGGGCTAAAYTCTAAGAATTTTTTTTTCTTTGCTTTCAGGGAAATCTGATGAACCAAGTTGTGATTGTGACCAGTTTCATTGTGCTAATGGGAAGTGTATTCCAGAAAGTTGGAAATGTAATAATATGGATGAATGTGGAGACAACTCAGATGAAGAAATGTGTGCCAAAGCTAATCCTCCGACAGCTTCTTCCTTTCAGCCTTGTGCTAACAATCAGTTCCAGTGTCTTTCCCGCTTCACCAAGCTTTACACTTGCCTTCCAGAATCTTTAAAATGTGATGGTAATATTGATTGTCTTGACTTAGGAGATGAAATAGACTGTGATGTGCCAACATGTGGGCAGTGGTTAAAATACTTTTATGGTACTTTCAGTTCTCCCAACTATCCTGACTTCTATCCACCTGGCAGCAACTGTACCTGGCTGATAGACACTGGTGATCATCGCAAAGTAATCTTGCGATTCACTGATTTTAAACTTGATGGTACCGGCTATGGAGACTATGTCAAAATATATGATGGATTAGAGGAGAATCCACGGAGGCTGTTACGTGTACTGACAGCATTTGACTCTCATGCTCCCCTCACAGTTGTTTCATCTTCAGGACAGATAAGAGTGCATTTTTGTGCTGACAAAGTGAATGCTGCRAGAGGGTTCAATGCAACCTATCAAGTTGATGGCTTCTGTTTGCCCTGGGAAATTCCATGCGGTGGAAATTGGGGGTGCTACACAGAGCAGCAGCGCTGTGATGGCTACTGGCACTGTCCAAATGGAAGGGATGAAACCAACTGCACCATGTGCCAAAGAGATGAGTTTCCCTGCTCTCGAAATGGTGTTTGCTACCCTCGCTCAGATCGCTGCAACTACCAGAATCATTGCCCTAATGGTTCAGATGAAAAGAATTGTTTCTTCTGTCAGCCAGGCAATTTTCATTGTAAAAATAACCGCTGTGTGTTTGAGAGCTGGGTTTGTGATTCTCAAGATGACTGTGGCGATGGCAGTGATGAAGAGAATTGCCCAGTCATTGTGCCCACTAGAGTGATAACTGCAGCTGTCATTGGGAGTCTTATTTGTGGATTGCTGCTTGTCATTGCACTGGGATGTACTTGTAAATTGTACTCACTCAGGATGTTTGAGCGAAGGTAAGCAGAWATCAAATTTATTAAATGTTTTGGTATTGTCGATTGTATGTGAAGCAGTTTTATTGCCATACAGATATTGTTGCACATGATTCGTAAAGACATTGTTCCTTTTCTTTGATAGTAAAAAGAGTTAATGATAAAGAATCTCAAGTCCTAAGGGACCCATAAGAAACATCAAGTCTAACTCCCTGATTCTTGCAGAATATCTAAAACTAAACCTTGCTAAGCTGATTATTGTCCAGATATTCCTTGAATTCTAAAGGCTGGGTGTCATGACCCAGTTCCCTGGGGAGTTTGTTCCAGTGACTGACCACTCTCCCAGTGAAGTAAAGAGGATAGAGGTATTCTTATCACTGTGCTATTGAGGGTTAAGCTTTCAGATGGTGTTACCAAAAAGGACGTGTGGGAAAACTGCAGTTAATTATTTACAATTAATATCACTGTTCTGTATATACATATAACCGCGTGTTTCTTCTCTTGTAGGTTAGTTCATACCAGGATTACATATCCTTCAAGTTTTTACAATAATATAAGCATTACTTGTGCATTTTTAATTAACCCATGGTTTTGGGCTGGTTTGTTTGTTTGTTTTTGAGGAATTTGTTGGTCAGTTGGTTTTTTTGCTCTCATTCCAGCTGGACAGAYGCGTAGGAATAACTTCATATTTTTTGACAATTAAATTTAAATTAAATTAGCAAAACTTCATTTTCTGTTTTTTTTTTTAAATTTCAGATTATAATAGTCTGATGTACTTTTATTCTTTAGTGTATATATATGTATATATATATATGTAAAAATCAGTGTCTTGTGTATTCTGAAATTTCTTTTCTTTTTGAAAGATCATTTGAAACTCATTTGTCAAGGGTTGAGGCTGAACTGTTAAGAAGAGAAGCTCCTCCATCCTATGGACAATTAATTGCCCAGGGTTTAATTCCACCAGTTGAGGATTTCCCTGTTTGTTCTCCAAATCAGGTAAGATTTCAAAATAGCAGGGAGACCACTTAAATTTTAAGGAGACTGAAATAAAGATATTTTAACTTTCTTCCGCATTCGTTTGTTCTGCAGAATTTCCTTTTCCTCCTTTCAAGTCAATACAAATGRTTAGCCCTTGGACAAAATCATGATATATAACACCACAGTTTTCTTTGCAGRCTTTTCTTTTGTTGATATTGCCAGTAATGCATGCTGTAGAAACCCTCCTGTATGAAAAGTATTAGATTGGTAGATCTAATTGTAGGTTGTGTTGGGTAAGTAAAGACTGCAAGATAGCACTTTCTGATTTGGGAAAGAAGACCATGACGTCTAATGCRAAATGGTAATTTATATGCACACTGCATAGGTGTGTTCATGCCTGCTGTGCATAATAAGATGATGGAAAAGGCCAGGGATGTAAAATTGGCATGAACAAGTAACAAAGTAAAAGCTAGTAAATGGCAGTTAATATTCTCTTGTCATCCAGATTCAGAGGTGGATGATTAGCACGTTTCTTACTTGGTTAATGAAATTTCTGTCAAACAATTTTTTAAGTAATTAAAACGTCTTTCAGTTATAAACTCTTTTGAGAAATAGAAGTCTTAGTGTAGGAATCCTGCTGTGCTCTATTAGAGTTGGCATTAGTTATATTATGTGTTGCAGTTAATACACTAAGGTTTACTGTAAGAAAAAGTTGCATGATTATCACATGTTCCATCATGCACACACATTCACAAGCAGCTGGATTCTGTCACAAAGGATTTTGCAGAGGAAGAGGAATATAAATTGAAGTTTGCATGAGAGGCTTTAAAAATGTCAGAAGACATTATAAAGATTTTTTGGTAGCTAAATTAGCACTGAACTTCATTAATGAATATTAAAWAAAGTTGCATCTTGCATAATAAGGATCTGGTATACGTAGCAATAAGCTACTTAAAAAAAATTAGGCACGATAAAAGTCTAGATGTTCTAGAGGAAAAAACATTATGAAGAGGCAAATTAAATGGAAATACATATGGAAAGGTAATAAAAGAGCAATGAATTCTATGTAAGGTACATTTCTGCCCTAATCAAGGATCTCTAAATAAAGACAATGAGAAAAGTAAGGCACTATAGCCTGGATATGGAACGCTGGTTAAAGGAAAATACAACCACAGAGCCAGACACAAGCTCTATTACAGTCTTACCAAAAAGGTAATCACAGAAAGTTTAGGATTTGAAAACAAAGTCTTCCAGAAGAATTTAACAAAGGTGATCACCTTCTTCATCAACTATGACTGGTCTGCCTCAAAGGGACTGTCTCGGTTTTGAGACAAATGTTTTCAGAGAAAAACGTTCCAGAGAAACGTTTCCCCTGAAATGAAAGTAAATTTGATAATTTTTTCCCCCACCAACAGAAAATAGATACTGGGCGAAAAGTGAAGAGAAAAGAAGGTAATTTATTAACACAGYGCCACARGACACAGATAAAAAGTAACGGTTGTTCAAAAGAGAAACCCCCCGCCACGCGGTGCCGACAAGATGGCGCCGCGACAAGATACAGAGTAACGGTTGCTATTCAAAACCCCCGCCACGCGGTGCCGACAAAATGGCGCCTCCGTCCCCGAGAAAAAGAAACAAAAAAAAGTAAAAACAAACCACGTGGCCGTTTCTGTAACAGTGGCAAAAANTTTTTCCCCCCTTCTAGTATTAACAGCTTCAGTTTCAAAATACTTTAAAACTTCCATTTAAATATAATTATGTGTTCTAAACCGTACATATCCCGAATTCACTMTACATTTTCCACTCATTTAACTAGAGAAGAATCCRTGCCTGAATTCACCTGTTTAAAACCCTGCATAACTTTTCAACTGTAAGATAAGGGTTTTAAACAGGTTATGCCTGTAGTGAACARTGTAGAATCGCTTGTTCTTGTTCAGTRGATTACTGTGGTTATAATAAAGACCGGTATGTTTCTGTTTCAAACCAGTTCCATGCTTCTACAAATTTGGCTTGCTKTCCTCTTTTCCAAAATTAAGCTTCACCTGTTTATGATGGATCTGTGTTCACAAGTCTCTTGAAAGCTCAAGAAAGTCTATGGAGACAATGCAGTTGYCATGCCCAGGTGTCTAAGGCCTGTAGTATAGGTRATTTGGAACAAACCAATGTTTCCTRCAGATCTCTACCTTTCATTACATGCTGTTTTGCACAGTAGTTGTCATTCTGTTTTTGCTAGAACAGTACCAGCAGACTGTCAACACTTGATTGTTGCTTGTCTTCTCCTTTAGGCTTCAGTTCTGGAAAACCTGAGGCTGGCAGTACGATCTCAGCTTGGATTTACCTCAATCAGACTTCCTATTGCTGGCAGATCAAGTAATATTTGGAATCGAATTTTTAATTTTGCAAGGTCACGTCATTCTGGATCATTGGCTTTGGTCTCAGCAGATGGAGATGATGTTGCCAGCCAAAGTACTGGTAGAGAAGGTGAAAGAAATAATACTCACAGAAGTTTGTTTTCAGTTGAATCTGATGATACAGACACAGAAAATGAAAGAAGAGACACAGCAGGAGCAGTTGGTGGTGTTGCTGCCACCTTGCCTCAAAAAGTCCCTCCTGCAACAGCAATAGAAGCAACAGTGGGAGCGTGTGGGAGTTCCTCTGCTCAGAGCARCAGTAGCAGTAACACGGATGGTGGAAGAGAAGTGACAAGTGTAGAGCCCCCAAGCACAAGTCCCGCACGCCACCAGCTCTCGAGCGCTCTAAGCCGTATGACTCAAGGCTTGCGCTGGGTGCGCTTTACTTTAGGGAGATCAAGCTCAGTGAATCAGAACCAAAGTCCTTTGAGACAGCTTGATAATGGGGTAAGTGGAAGAGAAGAGGATGATGATGTTGAAATGTTAATTCCAGTTTCTGATGTAGCATCAGACTTTGACATGAATGACTGTTCAAGACCTCTACTTGATCTCAGCTCAGATCAAGGACCAGGGCTTAGACAGCCTTACAGTGCAACACATCACAGTGTAAGGTCATGCGGTCGAGATGGCCCCTGTGAGAGCTGTGGCATCGTACACACTGCCCAGATACCCRACACTTGCTTAGAGGCAACAGTGAAAAATGAAACTAGTGACGATGAGGCATTATTACTCTGCTAGGTACGGATTGTTTAGGAAAGATTGTGTACAAGTTGGAGCAATATCTGTCATTGTTTTGTACTTCACAGTTAAAATTAGTTTTTAGTTTTAAAAAATCCAGGACGACATTATGTTAAAGCTATTTTAGCTCGTGTGGTTGATTAAACTTCTTATACTGGATGACATTATGGAACTATAAGAGGGAACATTTTAATGGCTCTGAATACACAATGTGTGTATTCAGTATAATCAGATTAATCTTTAAACTGACGTTCTCCCCATTAGTTTCAAATTTAGTTTATCCTGGTACTATAGTTCAAACCTGAAACATGGCTGCTCAAGACTTAYTGGCTGCCTGTTTAACCCCATATTAACAGGTGAATTTGTACAGAATTATTTTCCTTTAGGAATTGACTCTGTTGTATTATTGCCAACATACTTGTAACTTAATATACTAAATGCTGGTAAGGATTGTTAATGTAAAATATGTAYTTTTTTGAGTTTATTCAACACTTTGTCTAAATATTCTTGAATTTCATCATAATGTGAACTTACTTAAAGGGAGGAGAAACTTTCTCCAGGAACATTCTTTTTCTTTCAGAAGTACAAAATGCAATGATATATGAAATTTAGGCATAATAGATAAACTGATGGCAAAAGCTTCTATAGCACTGACTTTCCTAAACTGCAGTCTAATATGGTACAGCCAAATAKTATGTAAAATCCCCAGTCATTAGTCTTTTTGATTTGAAGTAAAAAAGGGCCGAACATATTACAAWATGTGTTAGTTCTTTAAATATCCAATATGTACAAATACACTACAGAATAAGTTCCAACTGGTAATAGATCTTTCCCTGTAGGGTATAAAGCTTGTTTGGACTCAAGGGATTTGCACTAAAATCATATTAAGGTCTCTAATGAGCTTAGTGCACAAGCACTATCACTTTAAGTACTATTATTGTCTAATATTGCAATGGCTATATATTTCCATGGCTCTTTTCTTGGGGTGTTGCATTTTTGTTGCAATTGAATTTGCTTTACTAATTCCCTATTTATTCATTGTATTTAAAAACTGGTTTACTCGGTCGCAGACTGGTTGTTTAAAAAAAAAAACCAAAAGAAAACCCTTTTAGTGTATTTTTTTATATTACATGTTGGAGCAAAACAGAYCAGTGAGAAAAAAGCTCATAACTTCCAATTTTGTGATAAACAGGTTAATATGTGGCTACTAGTGTGACAACAAGAAACTACACCTTTTAAAAACAAAACTGTCAACTACTGTTTTATTTATTCTTTGCCAGTCTGTTTTTAGTAGGCTTAAAGATCCAGTATGAAATGTATTTGTGTGTGATTGTATGCTATTTATTAAATTTTAAATACTTTGTTGAATGTCATTTTAAAGCATGTTTAAAGTCTTGTGCATTTCTGTCGTGTTATGCTGTCGGGCAGAACTGACTAAAATTTTAATATGTATCAAAATTAAATTGAATTTTTGTTATGTTTTTGAGGTACTTTTAAAGATAAATCCGAGGTCTGTCTGGCTTTTTATTTTTTTTWAAATCCTCATCTCTGAAGTACAAATCACATGCAGAAGAAACAAACAATTGAATGGATTCCAAAGTGTATATATCTTCTCCCTCTTCTCTTCATTCACAAACACTGGGATGAGAAAAATAAACAATTTTACCATCTGKTTGGTCTTTTCATGAGAGTTTGCAAGTAAATTCTGAGTTCAGGACACAATTATGTCGATTTGTGCTTTTGAGAAACCTTATGTGCAATACAGTTGTAAAAGATTTTATTATAATGACCCATGCGGTTTCAAGTTTCAGAACAGATCACATCACACTGGTACCAGATCAGGTACAAGTTGGCCCATAATTACACATACTCAAGTAAAAGTCATCAATGGCCATTTTTATTCACATTGAATAATATCTAAATCTGTGGGTAATCTTTAGTCTGATTTCAGTAGCATTGCTTATAGAGCAGTCAGCTTTGCAATAGGAACATGGTAACACACCCTGAAGTATATGTGAACAGTATGTCCTGGTATAAAATACTGGGTTTTTAAACCTTCCTAGTTAATTGTCATTAGAAAGTGGTTTGGAAATGCTTGTCCCTGAGGCAGATAAATTTTGAAGAAAGAGTCTTCACAGAATACCTTCGGTATTTAACACACATAGTGATCTAAATTTGTTCCATTAGATGCCCCAAATAGCATGTACCTATGGACTCCATATTGCAGATGTAAAAAGAACACAATGTTTAATTTGTTTTAAAGGAGAAATGCTACACATTTAACTGAGAAGTTGGATTTGATTGATAATTTGGAAAATTGTAAATAAAATCCATATTTGTATGAGGTGAATTTGTTGCAGTGATTTTTTTCTTTTTGAGTAATATATGAGTGATGTTGCATTTGTTTAGTTTTACTGGGGTTTCTGGTAAGTCATTATTATCCTGTTTCTTTTTATTCTGGAGAGTTTGAGTTAGTGTTTTGTTTAATTGATTCTTGATTTACCTGTGCTACAATRATAGGGCAATTTGAAAAAAAGTCAGAATTATTTACTGTGGAATTTGTTTTCTGTAATAAATCACTTTCATCTGAAAGCTTTGAAGAATGTAGGTTATTGTGAGGGAAGTTTTCTCGTGTAAAGTTGTTTAAACATGGAAAGAGTTTGTCATTGTTCATTTTCACATGCCACACTTCTTTTGTTTGGTTTGTTCTGAAATACTGGGGGGGCTGACTGAGCTTCAGATGGTGCAAGGGCTTCTTTTGTCTCCAAAGTAAAGTTCATTTTCAGTACAAGTTCAGCAAGTGTTGCTGRTAACTCTTCTTTCAAAACAGGTTACTGGAGAGGATGCTGGAATTAGTTACTGTATTATATGTTMCACTTCTGTCCAAATGCCAAATGTATGAACTTGTGTCAAAGCTTGGATTCAGTCTGGGGAAATGAAGTTCAAGTTGGGACACAAGCACTGTTTCAGTGAGGTTTCTGTGCAAATACAGCTGATCAAATCATGGCTTTTTCTATTGGGATGAGGTTTTGCTTCTTTTCTGAAAAGTGTTTTATTCTCCTGTRTACATTTCTAGATACTCAAATGTGRCAGTTGTCCTGAGGAAGTGCTGCAGATTTCCTGTAAATCTTACTTTAATTCAAAAGTTTCAATCATCCTCTAGTTGTGATGAAGCTTGTTGTCTGTGTTCTGTCACTTTGGGCGGGGGGGTAGTTGACTGTATCTCTTTTCTTCCTCCCTTGTTGGTTTCTGAAAATAAGCAGTTGGTAAGTGAAGTCCTCCAGGACATCAGCTACAACTCAATTGCCCAAAATGGGGTATGTTCTGAAAGGACAAGGRAGAAGTACATCTTACCCCTTTTCCAAGTCACCAAAAGTATGGAGAGGTGAGCAGATTGATAGTTAAAACTCCTTCCCTCCCATCCTCCACTGGGATTTCACTGTTGTAGYTAGCTTCTCCTTCATCTATAATTATTGGACTTGATATAGAGAAGTTTTAGAGCACAACATTCATGTCAGTGTGTCTAGTTGAGGTTTCTGTTCATATGCAGTACCCACTAGGGTGTATCTGGTGAGTAGTGACTCGGGGGAAGAGAATGTAGTATTCATTAAAGTATTATCTTAAGTATATGGATGAACGAGAYTTCTCACGTCACTGATGAATGAGACATCACTCTGAGCAGTCTCAGTGATCCCTAATCACATTTTGAGAAAGGCATTAACAGTAAATGAAATTTAGCTAACCTTTGTGAATATTCAGGCACAAATCAGTGTTTGTGATATTTCTCCTACATGCACACTGAACTCTAGCAGAAGAGTTTATCTTTCAGTATTAATTTCTCCTTGTGACCAAGTTGCATCATGTTATCAAAGAACCAAGGAATTCACTTCACTTCAGGAYTCACCTGAACGCAAGTGAATTTTTTCAGATTACAGGTACCCTGTATGCTGCTTGTGCAAGAAAGAAATGGGTGGAAAACATAGGAAAAAAAAAATTAGGATGAAAAGATGAGTCACTGGATTTGGAATTTGAATGATGGAAAAGTTGTAATAAAACAGACTAGAACTCTAAAGGAATATAATTTATTACATTGCACAATGAATTTTTTTTGAGACAAGCAATTGCAGGAGACCTTCCCAAAAATAAATCATAATGGGTAGGACATTTCAATTTAGGAATGCATAACACAAAGAAAGGAGTTACAGTTCAGTGTGGACTTTGTAACAAATAATAAGGGGTTTTTTATGCCAAAGAAATAAGAAATAAACTTGTTTTAAGGAATAAGGATGTGATGCCTGAAATAAGCATACATTATGCATATTATCTAACAGAGGAAAGTATCTGAATTGAGGGCAGAAATCTCAGATTTCATCACAGCATTGTTGGCTTGTGTTACAAAGGTTTAGTAGAATTGCATTTGTAGTTTTGCAATGAAATAATCATGCATCTAAAAGTAAGCCAACAGAAATGAAAAAATAGGTCTATCTGCTTCTCCAGGTGTATGAAATTGATGAAAAACAACAGGTAAAAATTAYTGGTTTAAACCAATAATTTAAACCATACATTATTTCCTGTGGTTAGTTAGAACAGCCTTAGACAGACACATTTAGAAGAGRAGGTTCTGGTGCACCAGAGGAAAAACAGGAGCAATATAAAGGTTAGTGAGGAATATCATAAGTTGACATTATATTTCTGCAGTGGCATGGCAAGAAACAGCTGTTCAGTTTTGCTCTCTCTCATCTAACTCTGCTGGCCAGCAGTTATAGTTCTGACTTTGTGTTCCTTCAATAGAGASATGCTGAGTTTGAGAGTTGCAGAAAATGCAACTAATATTTTGCAGKTTTTTTTAGTTAATGCATTAGCAAAAATAACAGTTTTCAAAAAATGCTAATCTCTGTGCTTTTGTGGTTCTGTTTCTTGGAGTTTGAAAGAATCCCACCTAAGAACTTAGTTTCTTCAGCTGATTTTTTGCACCGGCAACTGGCAGGTATGATGAGCCTTCTTTTCCCAGAACATTGTGAGACTTAGGACTTCAAAGCCTGAGTTCACTGTATCACACATACTTAGAAAGTGGAGATTTTCTTGGACCCTTACTGAGCAAATGAATTGTGAGAAAAGCAAAGCACAGTATGAGGCTTTCAGRGATGCTGCTCTGCTGGATTCCTGGTCATTCTCTTTTCTTTATGGCTTGTGCTGTCTGGTTCACCATTTGTGTTGATCAAGGAGGAAGAGCCACTTGGCCTTATGAGAATGGTAGAATAGTCACTACTTYAAAGCACTATTGTTGCTTTAAAGAGTAGGGTGGTGTTCAGCATATGCACAGCTTTGGCTGCCTTCCTTTATGTCACACATGTGAGACCCAAGGCGGGGTGCTAATGGTCTGTGTCACTGCTGATGTGTTCAGGCAAAGACTGGCACTTGGATGTAACCCACTATTTAAGAGAGCATATCTATAATAGTTCAGGTGATGTGGAGCTAGAGGATTGATCTTTCTTAATGTTTTTTARCCTTATTTTATAGAAAACCGTGGAGCATGCTTGCTAGTTTTGGAAATCTTTTGCAACTGGAGAAGGCTTTAGAGTTTAGATTTTGAAACATCACCACTTGTGTCTGAAAGTCCATCTCTTCAAAGCAGTCAGCACCAAACTGTTCTGAAAACTGGTGGGGTTTTGACAAGAGGCCTGTGACTGGTCTCACAATTTTATGAAGACTTTACAGRTGCAATTATGTTTAGACCATCCAATTTTATTGAATGAGTATTAAATTCCCACCGCAGAGGAGTGTGAAAGTAAATACCAGGTGAATGGGCATTATGGATTCTTTATAGGAGTTGCAAAGAAATGCCTTCTGAGTATACAAAGTCCTTCTGACTTTCTGAGTATAGGAAAAGATAACCATTCTTTTCTCTCTGCAAATCCAGAGTTCACATCTTTGTACCAATTCTCCAAAACATAGTGCTTTATCCATCATTACTGAAAGTTGTTGGTATCCTTTTTGTTAATTTTGTCACATTGTAAATGTGGTTCATGAACCAGTCTTTCTGCCTTGGAGGAAAGTTGTCAAAATAAATAATATTAATAGCTCACCTTCATTAGCYGAGCTTTCTTCCCACTGCTCATTATCAAACTCTCATTTCCTTTATAAAATGTCTTTATTGTTTGTTCAAAAGCCTATTTGCCTCCCCTGCATTTTGAGATACATTTCAGCTTCACCAACTTTGAGGGTTAATGCCAATRAGAGTCCTTGGTTTAAGAAAAAGCTGAAGACAGTGATAATAGAAGAGCTTTACAGAAACAGGATATGGTAGGAAGAATGTGAAAATGGAAGCAAAGAGMGAATAAGGTGGGATAGTTAAAGGAGAAGTTAAAAATTAATAGCATTTTATATGGGGAGGTAACATTTAAATGTTCCAGGATGAAGTGGTGAGAATGTGTGTCTCAGAGACTTTAAGCTGATTGTGTCTGCATTATAATGACTTAGAAGATGTCCTCAAGGACAAGATGTTCCAAATTTCAATCATCTGTTTCTTGCAAACTTTTTTCCTAAATTAAATAAATTATTTTCATTTGGTAAATCATAGATGTGGATTGTGTTCTTCAGGGTTGTTCAAATGTAATCACTTAATCATTAGGTGACGAAAAAGTCTTATGATTGTACTTCTGTGATAGCTRCACTAAACAAGACAGTCCATATTTAGTTCTCTAGGATTATTTGCTTTGCTAGAGAAACAAAAGCATTACCATATAATTCAAATTCATTTTTGTGAGTTTGGGGAGACTTTCTGCAATGGCTCTCAAATCATTGAGCTACCATGTAGCCTTTTAGGAAGAGTAAATGTTTCCTAACAGGAAGCTTCTCTGCACAGGTGTGGTTTAAGCCCAGCTGGCATCTGATCACTGCACAGCCACTCACCCAATTGAATTGGAAAGGTGATAGTGTGAAAACTCAGGGGTTTGAGATAATTACAGTTTAATAGATAAAGCAAAAGCAGCACTTGCAAGCAAAGCAAAACAAAAGAATTCATTCCCCACTTCCCAGGGGCAGGGAGATGTTCTGCCATCTCCAGGAAAGCAGCATTCCACCATCCACTAAGTGACTTGGGAAGAAAAGTCTTATATACTCCGAATGTGCCTCCCCTTCCTTCCTCTTTCCCAGGCTGAGCATGAGACCATATGGCCTGGGGTATCGCTGTGGTCAGTTGGGGTCAGTTGTCCTGGCTGTGTCCCCTTCCAGCATCTTGGGCCCCTCAGCCTCCTCACTGGCGGGGCAGGATGAGAAACAGAAAAGCCCTTGATGTAGTGCAAGTGCTGTTCAGCAATCATGAGAACTTTCCTCTGGTACCAACCCTGTTTTCTGCACAGATCAAAACCAGAACAATACCAGGTACTGTGAGAGAATTTAACTCTCTTCCATCCAAACCACTACAACAGTTCAGAGTCAAACACTGATTACAGAGCAAAGATTTGTTTTAAACTGTGCGAAGAGAAGGAAAAAAAGTAAAATGTTTTGTGGGTGAGTAAAGACTATAAAGTCAATTAGGCACCAGAATTCAATGTTCCTGTTGGAGCAGCAATTGATATTCTGTGATAACTAAGAATATAGGGCCAATACTCTTCTCATAGTATTATTTCTGTTTCACCAGTGATATTTCAGGTTATTTTTTCCAGGGAGAGCTGAGCTATGAAATATTAAATATTTCTCAAATATATGTAAATGCCACTGAAATTAGATTATCTTGTTGGTCCAAATGGATTAAATAAAAGGGCTGCTTAGACAGAACCTTATTGTTTACCAATACATGGTTTAGTATGTTCTAAACCACCTGTGGGTTCAGTATTCCTAGGCACTGCATTGTAAGGCATTGTGTTGCTGGTTTGTGGACTGCTCTGCAGTCTGAGCTGGTAATGAAGTGGATTCACTCCTAATGGATAGGAAGGTTTAGACTCTAAAGAGTAGGATCCACAAAGTTTCAATTAGCCAGTAGGAAATCAGAGGAGAGAAAACAGAGCACATGCCTGTTCTCATTCAGAAACAGACATAAATAGGATTTTGAGCTGGGCTACTCTTCATGAATTTAGGTATTGAAGTTGTATCAGCTCTTTCCTCTGCAACACACAGAAAGGAACCTGAATATCCCGGTGTGCACTATCACCTGCTGTGAAGTGCGTCTGCCTTCAGAAATTCCTCTGCCCCGTTCGGTGGAAGGATTTGAGCAGGAACAGTTTACCACTGCCATGAGCCCAAGCACATACTCAGAGGCAGCTAGCTCATGTAGAAACTCATTTCACAGAAAATATTAACTAATCATCAGCCAGGGAAAAATGACAAGAAAGTGACTATTTTAGGTTGGCAGTTTAGGCACTGAAGCGGTGCTGAAACTTCAGGGTGAAGTCTGTTTGCCAGTAAATACTGAAAAATCTGTTGATGCTGTTCTACATCAAATTATTAAATATCCATTGTGGTGGGCATATGAACTTGATGAACACGACTGCACATGATCAAATGAACCTCTGACTTTGCTACCTGCTTTCCTCACAAAAGTCACTTCATTTATACAAAGTGAAACTGCTTTTCCAAATGAGTTTTGACATGTTCTGTTTCTGTGTCATGAATCCCAGTGGCTGTCTGTTCCATGGCACAAAGGTGAGGTGTAAGACAAGATTCTTTGGARTGAGCAGATAGAAGGGCAAATGTACTGCATTCCTACCCATCATGAGGGAAGGAACAAAGRYGACATGCTGATGGCAAGGTGAGTTYTTTCCAAATCTTGTGTCATTTGTCTAAATGGCTTTTTGGTACCCTGTGTGTGCACCCTCTTGCAGCCCTCAGAGACAATATTCTATCTTGCTGAATCTGTCAGCACTGAACTGGAAGAGGTGAGGGGATGAAGATGCAGGTGCTCAGCAGATTTAGGGACACGCTTGAGCAGTGTCACTGCTGAGTGTGCAAATCCAGGGATATGGGACAAGTGGGAAAACTGCATAGAAACTAATGCCTCTGAGATGCTACAGAACAGGGTTTTCTTCTTCTCCAAGCTTTTTGTTCATTTTCCAGTTTTCTTCATTTTACTTTCCCTCCTATTTCCAGGTCAATATTCTGAAACACACAAGCTTTGTCTTGCCACGGTCACACCAGCCTTGTGTGAAACTCAACCACAGAAGATCCTGACTTTCCCCTGGCCTTGGGAATGGCGCCCCTGGGGCAGGGAGATTTGAGGAGCCAGTAGAGCCCAGGGCTGGCAGTGGCTGTGTTGGGCAGTGGTGTGGGGGTGTGGGGAGCACAGGCCAGGCCTGCTGGGCATGCACAGATAGAGCAGGTCATCAGCTACTGAAATGTGATTTTCACACACAGCCCAGCTTTCCCCTCAGGCCAGGGTGCTGTCCAAGCTGTGTCGCTGCAGGCACGGGGAGGAGCTGTTTGGATCCTGAGTGTGGTGTCTTCCAAATCCTTTGAGAAATAGTTTGGGAGCAGTGTGGACCCCACTATCTCCACTGAGAAGGGTGCAACCCTTGGACCATCAGAGCATTGTGCTCTGCCTTTCCCTCTGCATGGGCTGGATCCACAGGCTCYCCAGACATGGCTGCAGGAAGCCCAGGTCACCCTTGGGCTCTTGAGCTTCTTCCCTGGARTGCTCAGGTCACCCTTGGTTTCCTCAAATATGGCTGAAAAGAGCTCGGTTTGCTTTTGGGCAACACAAGGTGATAAATAGCCAGATTTTCAAAGCAGCTCAGCAAGCTGCCAGACCTCAGATCTTGGAGGAGAGAACAAATGAACTATGCACAATTCAATATAAATCAAGCAGTAGTCATTTTATTGCAATTTCTTACAATTTTATAACTAAATTTCTTCCATACACGTGACTATATATATCATGCTTGGTTACATGCTCTGTTCATGCACTGTTCATGCACTGTTCATGCAGCAAAACTACTTTGTGGTTGTCTAGCAGTATATACGTCAAGTTGGCAGCAGATAATGAGCAAAAAGTTTCTTGGAGTTCTTATCTCTTGGATTTCTTCCTCCTGATCTTGTTACAACGTTCTTTCTTCCTTTGCTCATCCTCRTTAACCTGGYCTACGTGTCAGCAGGCGTCTCTCATTATGGCTGATGCAAAATGTGGCTTTTTTCTTGTCAGAATCTGCCTTCCACACGCAGGTGCACAGGACAGGCTGGAGCCAGTGCCATGAGAACACCCAGACCCCTGAAAGCCCGGCTCRCTTTGTCCAGGCAAAGTCCAGAGCAGAAAGGGCCCGAGGCCAGCGCTCTGCTCCTGTCCCTGTCACTGGGCCACCCGGGAGGGGGGAGGTGGAGCTGCCAGGGGCAGAGGGGGCAGTTCCTCCAATGTGTTTAAAGAGCTGCTGTGCTGTGTGTTTAGGGCCATTGGGAGATAGCTGCTGCTCTGCGAGGAGGAGGCACTGAAATAYTTTCAGGCAAGAGCAACTTTCTGAGCTGAGGCCTCACTCTCACCTGCTGGCATGCCACCCCAAAASCAGGCTCGGCAGAGGCTTCTAATCAAAGGGGGAAAAATTGTGAATGATGACCTCTCTGTGGTGGCTGATGTGTACGTGGAGGATGGAGTGGTGCAGCAGGTAGGGCCAAAGCTGAACCCAGAGCCCTCGACTGGACTCGTTGTTCTGGACGCGACCGACAAGCTGGTGATCCCTGGGGGCATCGACACTCACACACACATGGAGTTCCCTTTCATGGGCAGCAGGTCAAAAGATGACTTCTACACTGGAACCAAGGTGGGTGTGCATGTCTGTGTAYGTGCCCAGGCTTTCTCAGAGAGGGATGTCTGCTGGTCATTCAGTGTTTCTTCTAAAATAAAGAGTGTGAACCAAGCATGGGCAGCAAATGTTCCCTTTGAYGGTGACATTGTCATAAAGCAGTTGGGATACTCAGAGGTCCTCTCTCAACCAGTATGTTCTTTGGGTTCCTTCAGAAACTGTTGTGACTTGGGGGTCAAGCGGGGCAGACATTTACCCTGGCTGTCAGCACGCAAACTACAGCCTGCTCTGGTATAAGCATCAAGCTTCATACTTTTCTGAACAAAGGTTAACTAAAGCAACAGTTTAATTTTCCACTGCCTTTTGAGCATTTCTGTGGTAATCTGATCTTTCTCCTCTGTTACCATGAGGGAATGCAGGCTTTTCTTCCACCATTCACTGTGGTGCTTACTCTCTCTCTCAATGAAAATCCACTTCAAATACACTTTCTAAAAATACCTAGTTTCTCCATATTTCACACTTGGAGTAGGTTTTTTTTTAGCTTTTTAGCTGATCTCATTATATTCCTTGCATATGAATAAYGTATCAATTATCATGTTACCCATTTATGCATCATTCCCGTACAGTTTCCATACCCCAAATTTTCAAGGTACTTTTCTAAGAGCTTTGTTGTGCAGAGTGAAATCCTTTGTTCACAGAAGTGATCACATTGCCCTACTTGACTTGTCTGYCAGCCAGCACCTTCACAGAGACTGTTGTACCCAGTTCCTCTCACAGCAGAACTGGGGTATACTACATAGCAGAAAATAAGTTTTTRAGGTTTCTTTAGTAACTCTGAGGTTCTTGTAGGACAGAGAAGCTGCAAAGCAGAGGCTGCGTACACCAAACAGGATGTCCAGATAGYTCACTTTGGTGCCTACGAGAAGATTCCAGATCCAGCTTAGTGRTCAGATGTCAAAAAGTTAGGTATTGTGGATATTCTTAACCCAGGTCAAAGTTTGGAAAATGTTCAGACCATTCACTGAAGGTCATCATCCAAAAATTATTTTGGCAAGAAATGCAGGGAGACAGAGTTGTATTTCAACTATTGCAAAATATGCTACAATGATTAGCTAAGATTTACCCATTCCATTGAATAAGCAAAGGCACCTCTCTGTACAAATAGAGGGGGGAAAAAAGATGTGAGGGATAAAAAGAGACTTTCAGTGGAACTGTGGAATGTATGGCTTTTTTTTTTTTCTTGAAGTCTATAAATTTTATTTAGTTCTAAATCCTGTTTAACAAATAATTCAGTCARTCTTGTTGAAAAATATTTGACAGTTCAAACAACTCTTCCTGGAGAAAATGTTTTGCTCAACTCATCAGAGACTTACAAATATTTATGTCACTCTCCAAACTTCTTTTTTGCAAAATATACTGGCTTATTTACTATTTTGCTTCTGAGTTCTAACTGAACCAAAGAAAGGAAGAGATTGACTGTTCTAGAAAAAGAGTGATGTAGCAGGAATTTGAACTGTGTGTGTATATGTTGATCTGAATTGGTTGTACCTGTTTTGCAAAGGGATGTTATTCAGAGCATAGAAAGGATTWATTTTGGTAATTTGGAAGACAGCAATAATTTCAACAAAGGAATTTCTGTATGGGATCAATTTCTTTTAATGAAGGATCTGGCATCTGAGTGACTTATTTTTCTGCAAAGGAAAAAAGATTAATAGTTCAATTGTCCAAAGTGAAGTGAAAATTATTGGTTAAAAACCAATTTTTGGTCATCATACATCTATAAAGTAAGGTTTTAGTTTATYTACTTACTTGACAATATTTATGTGGAGGATGTAAATCCATCATTCTATTCAAAACCCTCTATACAGTTTTACTAAATGATGCCCTATTACMAATAAAAATACGCTTTCAAATACATTTAAAATCTTCTGATGTTAGAAAAAAGTTTGGGGATTTTTATATTGTGTTTTCAAACTCAATGTAGGGGGKTTTTTTGTTGTTTTGTGTTTGGCCCTTAACACTTGCCTGTCACACTGGCGTATTTTTTCTACCACAGAGATACTGAGGAGACATTTCTCAAGCTGMCTATGTTCTAGTGCTCTTCTTTCTCAGTGATTTCCTCACACTTAAGGAAAGTCACTGATGCATGAACGCCAYAGGCACATCTCCAAATCTTTGATAAGTTTTTGTCCATGTGCAAAAGCTTCTCCTTCAGCCTGAGAATTTCACCTGGATTCTCCTGAATACCTTTTGGAGAACATTTTTCTCAAAGCAGATAAAATTAATCTCCACAATAATTTTGCAAGCTTCGACTTTACTCAGGGAAATTCCTCAGTGGTTTTTGGCTTATCAGTGTATCCAAATCAATTGTTGTAATGGAGTTGGAGAAGTAGGGTGGGGGGAAATTTGCATTTTTTCTGATTGCTAAATATTAACTTTCTTCTTTTCAGGCTGCTATAGCAGGAGGAACCACTATGATCATTGACTTTGCCATCCCTCAGAAAGGTTGYTCTCTTACTGAAGCCTTTGATAGATGGAAAAGCTGGGCAGACCCTAAAGTCTGCTGTGATTATTCATTGCACGTGGCAGTTACATGGTGGAGCAACAAGGTAGACACATGAGCTGATTTTCAGTTCCATATATTGATACCACACCTSCTTTGAATTAGTCTTGTCATGCTAAATAGAGCTTGCTGGTTGGTGTTTCAGTGATTTAAAACAATATTTGATATAGCCTACACCCTTCTGAAAATACTTGTATTTGAAAAAAAGCAAAGCAAGTCTGCAGATAGCCTGTATCTTTGGGTAATACTACACAAAATTAAAGGTAATGGTTGTACAAAACCAAGACCAGGCAGGCCAGAGGGGGAAAGAGGTGTTTACAATRATTTTGTCTTTTGTTACTTGACCGTTTGATATTTTATGCTCCTGATGAGTTTTGGATTTTTTTTAATAAGTGTATACATGAAAAATATTGACTTCATTTGTAAAGGAAGATTTCTTTTCCTGGGTGACTGCAGTAATACCCCCTTTAAGTAAAGCAGGACTGGAGCCAATAGTAAATTGAATGTGAAATGATCTAAAAAAAMCCTTTTTTGAATTTATATGTGGGAGCATCATCTTTGTTGGTAAATGTTTGCTGATAGCCTGAAAGCTTTACTGTATAAATTAATTTTTCAGGTGCTTGATATCTGTCTGAATGTGACCTATGTTTTACAAAATTACTTTGGATTCCTGGAGAACTATGCATCACTACACAGATATCTTAAGTAAATTCCTTTTTTATACATGAGTACTTCTTCTAATTTTTAAATTCTAAAATATAAGCACCAAAGCCTTCAGTCTGAAAACTACACATCTTTGGTATTCTCTGTACAGGGTACTAGAATAGGCTGACCACCACTTCTAACTTAAGGCAAAGCAACAAAATAAATTCTCCAATGACATTTGAGTAACATGGATTCAAAACAACCTCAGTAGAAAGCAGTGGAATTGTACTGACAAGCCAAATAAAACCAAGGAGGTGTAAATCGGTGAAATGTTCTGGTTTATATGAAGAATTTAACTGTTTTTAAAGGCCAAGATTGAAAGAAATAGAAAGGTTGGGCACTTTGTGGCTGTAAAAGGCCTGGGTGAAGAGGACCGATATTTCATGGCCGTCTGATTAGCTCTCATCTCCTCAGGATTTAAAGTATTGGTTAAAACCCTGCATTCTTTACAATGCCTTGTGTTAGACATAGTTAATAGTGAAGTAGAGGATAAATTACATGTCTCCATATGAGTTTTATACAAATCTTACCTTCCTTGGGCAGATCCAACCAGATTATTAGAGAGAAAATGAAGAAACAATATTTTATCTTTTGAAAGGAATTAATCCCATGGAAATTGAAATAGTGTTACAGACACAAGTCAATTACTGTCATCATCATTTTACTGGTAAGGGAGAGCCAAAGTTGTGTAATGTATGGTTGTAGCTAAATAGTTGTGTAAGAAACCTCCAGAATAAAATAGGTGTCTTTTTTCTCTGGGGCGTAATGTTTTGCTGGGCTTCATAGGCTCTGGTAGAAGAAGGGAACCTATCAAGCAGTTAATACCAAAAAAACCCCAAACAAACGAACAAACAAACAAATGAAAAAGAGCAGAGTTCCACTTAGCATTTTGGAGCTGTTTTGTTTGACAACAAAATGTTTCAAAAGGCTCTGTGTGTTGTTTAGAGTCAGGACAAAGCTCTAAAAGATGAAATCTCTTCTGCCGCTGTGTTGTTTGCCAGAAGCTGCAGCCTATTGCAATTCAGTTTCAAAAATCAGTTTTGCACAAATGTCCATGTTGGGTGAGTTGGATACATTGACTGCAATATTAGAAAGGGTGTTTCCAACATCAGGAGGTTTATTTGAAATAAAATTCTGCCTCATTAACTTTTGTAAAAAGCATTCCCTATCTGCAATTAGCTTGYGCTTCCAATATTTGCACTGCAGTGCTTCTCTTTTATATACTTTGAGAATCAATCTGATACAAGAACTGTCTAAGTCAGCTTTTAAATATGCAACTTGGGCTATTKGTACTGAACTTGTATTTGATGGGTGAATAAAGGCTTACCCTTCATACTTAAAATTCCTTTACACAAAATTATTAAAATGTAAAATGTGATTGCTGTATTTTTCAGGTGAAGAAGGAAATGGAAAGTCTCGTTCTAAACAAAGGTGTCAACTCTTTCAAGATGTTTATGGCCTATAAAGATGTCTACATGGTCAATGATGAGGAGCTCTATGAAGCCTTTTCCTGCTGTAAGGAACTTGGGGCAGTTGCTCAAGTCCATGCGGAGAATGGGGAACTAATTGCACAGGTGCACATTTGACATTTTGTCCATCAAAGTCAGGAATATGTGTGGTCCTGACCCGAGGTCTCTCCAAACACAGTCAGCTCATGTAACAGGAGCAAATCCAGAAATGGAGAAAGCTTCACTGAGTGCAGACAAAARACTCAGCATCCCTCTGTGTATAATTAGCCTCACTTCACCCTTGCCACTGCCYCCTCAGTGCTGTGTGGAGGCCCTGAGGCTGTGACTGCACTGGTTGTACTCCACACCAGTTATCATTTGGGTGGCTGTAAAGAATAGTTTCTTCAACTRTTCCACTCAACAGAGCTTTGACTCTGCCCCAGGTCCCAAAATGGAAATTAATTCATTGCTGAATAAACTCAAATCAGCAAATCAGAAACAGAGAAGGGACAAAACCTTTTGCCTCTTAAAACCTTGGAGTTTTCAGAGGCTCTGGATATGCATCTTTGTGCTTRGTAAGGATTTTTCTTTTTTTTTTTYCCCCTTTCCTAGTGAGGGTTAGTTAGTGTCATTGCAGTTACTGGCCGTGATATTTAAGAGTACATATTGAGAGAGGGGTAGGGTTTTCAAGAGCAGTGATTTAATCCTGCAAACCAGTGGMGTATGTTCTCTGAATTTACTTAGGTATTCTGAGACCTGAGTTTTTTGAGGGATATATTTGATTTCGGATAAAACTACAGTAACTTATTTTRGAAAAAAGAAATCACAGCTGCCTASTTATTTTTTTCTTGAACTGGCTGCAGTGGCTGGTTAAGAATCCRTTTGACTGACAGTATGCTAATGACAGCATGGGCGCACATTACCTGACTCTGACATGTTGTTGTGGGGTCTCCAGGGTGCAAAGAAGATGCTGGCAATGGGAATAACTGGCCCTGAGGGTCATGAGCTGTGTCGTCCTGAAGCAGTGGAAGCTGAAGCCACACAAAGAGCGATCACCATAGCAAATGCTGTAAACTGCCCCCTTTATGTAGTCCATGTAATGAGCAAATCKTCAGCAAAGGTGATCAGTAATGCACGAAGGGAAGGTAAAAGTCCTCATTCTTTTATGCTTGGACTGTGGCATGGGGGAAGGGTCATGAAAAACCAAATACAGCRTCAGTGTCCTGTTTGTCGTGGGGTCATAAACCTCAGAACACGGGTGAATTTCTTGGAGTGGGATGTCTAAACTCTGTCTATGTGTATTGTTGGGCCCAAGGGGAGCAGTGTGGAAGAACAGCAACAAGAATTGAGACTTCCCCTTCTCCCCAGAGCAAACTTTTTCTCTTTGCATTGTACCTCCAAGGCCAAAGTGATAGCCAGGATAGCATTATCACATTAAAAGTGATGTGACCAGTTTGAGACAATAAATGTTCTACTGTACCCCCTCCCTTGAGTTGCTCTGAAAGACTTTACGAGACATCTTGATGAGAAATCCTACAATGGAAACCACACCATATTTTTACAGACAGTGCCATGATGGGATCATGATTCCTATTCACTAAGCACTTACAAGTCGTGGTAAAGATGACAGTGTTGAAAGCCTTGATTCCCACCAGTGCAGGGTTGCTCAGGCTGGCATTGCAGTGTTCACAGATAATTCTGGTCAACCAAGGGGGCCTGACCTTCCTGACCACCTGTTGGGCAGATTAGAAGCAGCCTGGAGACTGTAGGTGTTCAGGATGTTTTATCTCTTCATGTAGAAGTTCATCCAGAGCAGCACATGGAACAACAGAACTGTGAGGAAACATTATCAATGTGAAAGGAGCAGGACTGGAGCCCACGATTTGGATGACCTAAAACTATCTGTTCTCATTATCTTTTTACATATTTTTTAATTTTTTTTAAATTTCTTTTTCATTTAAAGCTTGTTTTCACCTGACTTGAGATGCATTCCATACAGACCCCAGTTTCCCTATTTTACATCTTTAGATAATGCCTATACAGGGGGCACAGATTATTCATATTTAAATGTAGAGTATGAGATCTTGATAAATCAAAGCAGTGTGATGTCATTGTGGTAATATAGATGAATATGTTTATGCACAATGTGTATGACCATGACTTCTACTGAGATTCAGCAGTAATTCAAATTTATAAAAGAATTCACCAGAATCTATTTTAACAGCACATCTTTTTGTACTGTGCTATATTGGATTCCTCCACTAGATGCCAGTGCTGCCAGGAATGTGGATTATATCCATCAGTGCACGGTTATTTGTACATTCACAGGCGTGGTGTGAACATTAACTACAAGAAGCTGTAACAACAGTTGAAATACCCAGATAAAAGATGAAGCACTGGCCGTGAACATAAAAGAGCTGAGGCAATGTTTTATAATATACTGTATTGTACTTTACTTCAAGTAAAGAATTTTATGCTGACAGTAAATACTGTAAAACATGGATTAGGTGTGTGTTGTAAGTGCCAGTTTGATTACTCAGAATAGATATATGCTTTTCCAATCTGTACAAACAAAAAAAATGGGAAAATTTATGTATATTGTGGTGCAAATTGTATTTTATAACTTCCTTGACTGATGCAGTCAGATTCATCAATGCTTGCCTTTGTGCACAGCAATATATAACGTATCTCCATAATTCATATTTATCTGCATAGAAGTGTGCTGTTTAGAAAATAGAAATCTAAGATTGAKTAAGAAATCTCAAAAAATAATAGATTACCACAAATGTAGTTACAAGAATTATAGTTTTTAATGAGGTTGATCTGTATAAATCTTGGTAATTGGAAATTCATTACTGTTGGTTTCAGTAGAAGTTATTTTCCATTTTCCAGTAAAAAGTGGTAACAGGAAGCGAGGAGTTCCAGACAAAAAAAAAATCTCCAAGAATTGTATGAATGACATAAATAAAACTCAAATTTTCTGGTGAAATACATCCAAAGACAGGTTAAAAACCACTCTAATGTGAAAGTTGTGTAAACTCTTAATACTGGAAGCCTCTCAAACATTTGAAATATTTACCCTAATACAGTTTATTCATCTTTTCAAGATTATTTCTCCATGTCTTGATGCTAGCTTCCTGCTATTCACAATTGTGAAATTTGTCATGTTCCTTTCCAAGCACTTGGCATGAAATACAAAGGATATGTGCATATCACTGCCTATGTCAGAGGAAGATTGGTATCCCTTCCAATTCCATCACTGACCTCAGAAGGGGAAAAATTGATCTCCAGTGAGTGAAATTTATTTTCTGGTTGACAGTGTGATACCAGAATTGAAGCATTGCTTCACAAATTCTATGAGATAGTGATCCCTAATCTAAAATGTAAGTCAGAGACCAGTTCTTCCTTGTCCCTCATTTAGCTGTATAAGGTGAGGACTAATATTAGAGACTGAAGGCCTGATAGAGCCTACTCAAGACAGTTGGCATAATTCTGTTGTCTTCAGTGAGCTATGGCTCAGAYCTTAAAGGCTAAAATCAGTCACACACACTGTAAAGGAATAGCAGCTCTTATTSTAGATTAAGCAAACTTTAGGAGAATCAGAGGAGTGAAAGTCTTTCCTCCTCTCTTCCATGCCACCATTCACCATCTCTGTCTGCTTTGATCTCCAGCAGCACCACTCAAGGAAGGAAACCTCCAGATTATACAAGGACATTTTTCATGCACATGAGTAACAGCTGCTGAATATTCAACAGGGAATTCAAAACTTCACATTGTGACTATTGCAGAGAGAAACAGGCTAACTCACACTCCCATGCTGTTCTTTTTGAGGAGCCCTCTCAGCCTGTTTGCCAAAAGCAATGGTTCATCAGTTCTTCACTGAGAGGGTCAAAGACAGAACCTCTCTGCAAGAGCTGTTCTTGCTTGTCTCAGGGCACTGTTTCTTCATCCCTGTGCAAAAAATGACCTTGARTCTTGATAGAATAGGTAGAGAAGGGCAGTCTGATACATTTGCRTGCATGACAGTCTCATTCCCTAAAGTGGGAAGGCAAAAGGGATTCTCTTCCTGCTGTTGTGTAAAATCTTCCCTMCAATGAGAATAAGAGGCTGTAGAGCTCCTTCTGCTAATTATKATCCTTAATTAGGATTACCTGATGTGAACTTCCTGGGGAAAATTAATGTGGCTCTGTCACCTATGCCTGCCACTAGMAATGCCTGTGGAGAGAGCAAGGTTAGTARAATGTGATTTAGGGGTAGATRATTTATACTGTTTCCCCTAAAAATRCTTTCAATCTAAGTGTGCTAAARTCTGGATACCATAGAATCATAGAATGGTTTGGGTTGGAAGGGACMTTTAAGATCATCCAGCGTGATGATTAAAGATCATGTCCTTTTCCTCAGCACACATTTACTGTGCTGCTAGAGCCAAGAAAATGGGACATTCTAGTGGAGACCTGGAGAGCAAAATCTTAGTGAAAAAGTAAATTTTTGAAGTTTCTCCTTTTTTAAAAAAGTGCATACAAAAATATGTACCTGGCCAGATTCTAAGAAGCTTACTTAGACTTACAAAGTTGGTTCCTACCATCAGTCACAGGTTATGTGTCCTCTCAGTGAGAGGAATGGCATGGCCATTGCTCGGGTGTACAAATTCTCAAGCTGATTCTGAGCACAGGAGTGCAACTAAAAATATCAGCTTTTTAGCTGTCTCATGCAGAACAGCTCAGGCCCACACTGTACATGGCCTAATGGATGCAATGCTATCCCTGATTCAATAAATCCTGCCTTGCAGTTCTGCTCCTTTCAGAGCGCAGCTTGTGAGTATCTTTGCCCCATATGACCTCAAGTGCTTCTAAAACTTCTCCTAGATTAAGCACATATGGACTGKTTTTTCAAGCCTGTAAATGTTTGTTGGTGTTTGTCAATATTGTAACTCTTTATGAGTTCTGGTAGGTGGTAAAAAACAATTGCGATTGAATGTTCTTCTTTTTAGTAATGTATTATAAAGAGCTCTTGGTAGCCAGTTTGGGCATCTGATAAAAAAGTCACCAAATAGACAGCTATTTCCCAGCTGCTCAGAGATGTCAGAAAGACCTAACTGCAGAACACTTGCTGGTCCCTTTCTTTTATTGAATGCTGGAAAACATAACAATTTGAAAGACCTGATGCTTTACTTTACTTTTATGCCTATAGGGAGAAGCCAATCAAGCTARAAGAACCCTAATGCAAAATTTGCTTGCTGCCAGTTGAGCTAAAAGAGCTTCAGTGCAGAATTTCCTTTTTATTTGGATTAAAGCAGAATGTTGATATTATTGTATCCTTCAGTCTGGCTAGTCATGGCCCAAATGAAATACAAAAAGAAATTGCACATTCAGCAGAACTGTCCAGAGGCAGTCTGTTGAAACTGCAGTGTTCAGAYTCAAAATCATTTGAGGGAATCGCTTCTACTCCTCCCCACTCATGGGARCAAAGGGAGCTGGTCAACTCAAATTCTGACTGCAGAAATATTGTCATCAGCTATGGTACATGAGTTAGAACGTGTTCAGCATATCTGACTCGGAGCTTGGAAACTTCATTTTTGCATTGTGAAACTGAGATGAGAAAATTATTATCTTGTTATTCTCTAAGTTGTTAAGCTAAAAATTTACCCTTTCCCTGCAATTTTAATAATTTGTAGCTATGTCCTAACCATTCACAGCTCAGGCTTACTTTGGATGAAGGCTTCTTTAACTTGTTTAKATGCAGTAGGAGAGACACAAACCAAACTTCCCTCTGCTTTCTGCTGGCTTTGATTACTAATAATAAGACAAAAGACTAATAGGTGAATATGTCAGATTGGTTATATATACACCAGAAATTCCCTGTAAAATCTAGATTGGTGGCAGCCTACCCTCACCAGAGRGTAACACCAGAGCAGACCTTGGCACCAGAAACAAAATTATATGAGGCCTTTTTGCAAGACTTGCACCAAAGATTTCAGGAATGGCACTTGTGCAATGGGAAACTTATTTCTTAAGTAGTTGAGCTCCTCAGCAGCTGCCTATGCCAGTGCAGGAGTTACAGTCCAGGAGTTCACASAAGTAGCAGTTTAATGCAGAGAGAGAAATCTGCAAAGCTTTGCTKTGTTGTTTTCCAGCAGAACCGTGAATGTGTGACTTACCCAGAGAAAGACAGAGGAAGGTCACCGTATTGTGTCACTGAGCAATCACCAGCTGTGGCCTTGCTGGGGCAATGCAGTGCTTGTTCTAATAAAAGCTGTGCCTGGAGTGAAATCTGGCATCCATAGCAAAATATCCACCGTCTGTAGGGRTCAGGGGAGGGAGAAGGCTCTTGCTGGGACCCAGCAGAGGCTGCTTTTAACCAGCACCAAGCTGCCTCTGAGTGGGTGTGGGAGGTCACAGCTCATTCYGGTTTTTAGTGACCATTGCAGCTGGAGGCATTACCACCCGCCAGCAACAGAACTGCAAAGTGTCTGGACCACCAGCTCAGGGAGTGAAACATCTTCTTCTGATGAACTTCAAACACATTTCCCAGGAGGAAAAAGAGGCTAAAATACGTTAGCTCTGTCCAAAGACTAACAGCTRKTCTGGGTTGGTGTCCTCTTCTGAGKAAACTACRATACTTTGTGCAGCAAAGGATGAAAGATTAAAATTTGGGATATAACTTTTAACATGAAAATATTTATAGTTGTTGAGTTAGAAAATGTTTCTATACTTCCTAGTTTATGTGTCCTGCCATATTGTTCTTCCTGGCACAATTACAGCCTGACAATTGAAACTACCACCTTGCAAAGTCTGTGTGCTGTATATATTAACTTACACAGTTATGTAGTCAGTAATTTTAGAGCACTGAACAGGTGTTACCGAGTATATGAATCTTAAACATAATTAATGCAACTGAGGACTGTGTTCCTWTTGAAATCTCAATCACATTCCAAGTAAACAATGTGTAAAATCCATTATAGTATATCTGTCAACAATTTAATTAAAAAACTTGCCCAAGCAATGTTCTTTAACARGAAATATATTGGGAAATCACTAGCAGAATATTCAGAACAAAGATGCTGTGTTACAGCTTAGTTTATTATGTCCTTCCATATGCTGGYGCTTAATTTTAAACACTCATTCAAATTTAAATTAATTGCCACCAAAAAGATCCTCAACAGAGAATATACAAGGTAATGCATTTTTATGTTGTCTGATGATGATATGTTTGCTTTACATTTTTCAGGAAAGGTGGTTTATGGGGAGCCTATTGCTGCAAGTCTTGGCACTGATGGCACCAACTACTGGAATAAAGACTGGGCTCACGCTGCAGGATATGTGATGGGACCCCCACTGAGACCAGATCCATCCACTCCTGGTTTCCTCATGGACTTRCTGGCCAAGTAAGCAGATGAACAAACAGTGACAGCTGATACCCAAATGCACAGCAAGTTTTATCAGGAGTACATAATAGCAGGTTAATGCTCTGGAGATTTTCTAAGTACAACATGTTACATTGTCAAAAAGGAGAAATGGAAGGTGAAATCACAGATTAAAAACATGTCTGTTTTCATGTTTTTTTTTTTCTCTGAACTGTTACAGCCTACTGTCCACATTTGATTTTATTCAATAAATCTTGCTCATACCACAGCAAAAATTACAACATGACCAGGAAGACCGTAAGGTTGTAAGTCAGTGAGAAATGTGGAAAATGTGAGGTCACAGCTAGATTTTCTGGTGTTTGTTGTCAGCTACCTTTTACACTTGGAATTTGAATGTTGCATCAAAACTAATCTTGCTAATTTCGGAAGGTACATATAAGTTATCTACTTCATAACATCTGCTTCAGAAGGAAGTAGAAAAAGAAGTCTCTTTCAGATATCTGCAGTTAACAAGATGTACGGTTTGCTGGTATTGCATTACCAATAAAGGTCAACTCCACAAAAGGGTTGAATTTGTTTAAAGAGCCAGTAAAGGATGCCTGAACATTGGCTGACTGTTGTGCAGATCTGTAGTAATTTCAGGTCATATGGAGTGACACAGACTAAAATTGCCCAAAGTGAGGATGAAACTAAGCTGTTTGCTCTGGGCAAAATGGGACAGTTTTCCATTTGTGGGATATCTTTGACATACCCAGAGTAAAAGTGTTGGTGTTGGGGGTTGTTTTCTTCTAAGAGGAAATTACTTCATAGGTGAGCTGGCTGTTACTGTGGAGCCAGTCTTGGAGGATGGGACTGAATGCAGGCTGGCAGGGCATATCAGCTTTTTCCTTGGAGGATGAATGGTTGAATCCACCCAGCCTTACAGCATGTTTTCCTATGTGGTACCATCCAGTATATGCTCTGATTCATAATGAACTTTGTTTCYCCGCAGTGGTGACCTATCTGTGACAGGGACTGACAATTGCACCTTTGACATATGCCAGAAAGCTCTGGGCAAAGATGACTTCACAAAAATCCCAAATGGAGTGAATGGMGTGGAAGACCGGATGTCAGTCATATGGGAAAAAGGAGTTGTAAGTACATCAAAATGTCCAAACATAGAGGTAATTGGTTTCTCCAACAAAACATGATCTCTCAGCAGGTATTAACTCTGCAGTTTTATCAAGCTTGTCTAGCACAGGATAGCTCATTTGATTGAAAATCGTAACAGTTCTTACTAGCTCTCACTTGTGGTCCTGGAAGACAGAAGAAGATTCTTGGTGCTTAAAATAGATCACTAAAGAATCATTTCTAATTTTTAGCAGTAAGTGATTGCTATTGTTTCAATGGTACTRCAAGTACATTTCCTTGAAAATTCCATTTCAATTCATGAAATCAAAATAAATGGAAAAAGCTGCCTACATTTTTGACTCTATCAGCTGTGTATTTTTTCCTCTTTGATCTTTCTCAAACTTACCCATTGGAGGAATTTCCATACTGGTGTGGCTCTCAACTTCTAATGTATGTTTTAAGAAATGCTCCTCTGATTTGTGGTTCAGCCATGTGATATGAAATGAGCACCTTCAAGTCCCACTGACTTCAGATTCTCAGTACCAGCAAAWGAATGGTCAGTGCTTCTCAGATAATGTCTCAGGAGGTGGGAGGTAAGGCAATCTCTGGAGCAACCTGCTGCATACTGGATTGCTCTGGCTGATGCAAAACTGTCACATTTTGGAAGCTCTATTTCAATTTAAGTTCTCTTGCAGTAGTGAAGTCACGTTGACAATGCACTGTGAAGCACCTTAATTTGTCATATATTATGGTATATATGGTATAATAACCAACCTCTCACACTTGGTAAGAATGTGGTTGATGATGTCTCTTGTTTATCTTTATTTGGGATTCAGCTCCAATTGCTATGTACAAAACACACACACTTGTGCCTATACTTACCTGYGGCACAGCTCTAATGAGATTTTATTTATGAACACTGAACTTTGCTTTGTGGTTCATATGAGACTGAGACATGAATGTTTATCAGCGCTGATTTGAACAGTATATCCTGTTGAAAGTTCTTCAGTTGGTAATATCCTCCCTTTTTCACTTGTAAAATATTACACAGCTGTGTGAGTTTTTCTGAGTTTTCCCTTCCTTCCCACACACCATTACTTAGAAGAGCAATGTTCACCATTTTCATTGCACTTTTCTTCTCAGATGACTGCTCACAAGCCACCATAAACATGCATTTATGACATTCTGATTTCTGGACTGACCAGTCTGTGCACAATATTACTGTCARTGTAGCTGGCTTTCCAAACAAACAACAGGATTAAATTAGTTACATAGCAGTGAACAGTTCCAAAACACATTTTTATCCATTACTATTTGCTATTTTGCTGAAGTGTCACATCAGCAAATCTGGTTTTTATACTACTTGATTTCAGCATTTACTGAGCACTACTATACTCTGTGTTATTGTTAAAGAAATTTCCAAATCAGTTTTCCTATACATTGTGCCTTGCCTTGCCATTATCRTCTTCTAGACTGTCCTTTATGCTGTCTCACTATTTTCCAAAACCTAGACACTTGTGAGATGTTATGTTTCCAAAGGAAATTGCTGAGCAGGACTACAGATTTAAAGCCAGCYCAAACATTCAATTTCATGATTGGGMCCACAGTGTTTGGTTTAAAGTTGACTTTTTTTTCTCTTTGCTGTGGGATAAAGGAAGATAAAGTTATTGTATTTTGTGAAAGTACATTGCATTATGGGCATCTGAGACAAATAGTTATTTTTATTTCTAAACTCTTCAATATGACCTTTAAAAAAATTGATGTGATGCCTCTCCTCCTAGCTTTTCTAACAAGAAGAGTATTTTTTACATCCSTTGTTWAAAAAAGTAARGAGTTTTCTTTTGTGCACTCTTTTKCAGTACAGTGGAAARATGGATGAAAACAGATTTGTAGCTGTTACCAGCACAAATGCAGCAAAAATCTTTAAYCTTTACCCAAAGAAGGGGAGAATTGCTGTGGGCTCTGATGCTGACATCRTAATTTGGGATCCTGAAGCTACAAGGTATGTATGGAAAGTTATTTATTCCCCCTAATCCAGCCTTCCTGCAGGGGGAAAAAAAACCCATCACAAAGACTTTTGGAAGCAATAAGGCTTTGGGTGAGGTTGTGGTGATTTTAAATAATACCTTGTGTGAATTAATGACAGGGTTTTGTCCCCCACAATAGTGCATGTAAAGAGAGATCTTTAATTTCTAGGTGGATTAATAAATTCTGATTGCTGACCAAGTGCAAAAATAAARAAGTCTGTACATTATGCAACCAGRGCTTGGTATCCTAAGAGTAAAGAGAACCCCTTGGGGATTTTAGAGAAACTCAGTTTAGTGTTGGAGAATATTTGAATTCCTCCCCTTGCAAAGGGCAGGGACAAGAGCCTGCTGCAGCATGACCTATTACAAACTTGTGTTTTGAACTACCAGCCACTAAAAACGTGCTCAAAGGTGCTTTTATTTAAGTTTTCTGATTGTGTTCACAGTAATTCTGTTAAAATAGAGCTTGTCCCTCCAACAGAGGCACAAAAGGTGTCCTGATGTCTCACCCTGCATGACTTGATGCCATGGTACATTTTGGGYAGAAAGGCTATGAAGTATCTTTCTAGGAGCCTCAACTGCACAGACAACTGTGCATTACTGCTGACTCCTGTCTTCAGGTATATTCACATCATCAGCCAACTCCATAGGAATTAAACTGAAATTGAATCTTGCTCTGTCTCTTGTGCCCATCCTGGTCTTGTTTAAACTGCCTGGAAATGGTCTGGCAGCTGCCTGTCACAGTCAGATCACCTTCTCTCTCAGCTGAGATGCCCACGGGGTCTGTGAGTGCATCTCCACTGTGCCAGGGCAGGGTAACTTAAATCTGCAGSAACTTTAACAACCGAGTCACACCTCTGACCTCCTTGCTCACAGCAGCAGCAGCAGGTCAGGAAGTGTTCTGGGATGGGCTTTTTTTCATGGGCTCAGCTCTAGTGAGCAGTGTGACTGTACAACTGTGCTTTCAGCCTTTGATTTTTGAAAAGAAGTACATTGAAGGCTCTGCTCATGGTTGAGGAAAGTTCTGAAATGTAACTCAGCATTTCTTATTTTGGTGGCCAAATAGCTAAAAAACCCAAAACCTTAATCCTAGATTTACCTTGCACAAACAAAGGTCTTTTGACCAATCTTTTGGGKTTTTAATTTTTGCTAGCATAATTATCACTTATTTTTATTATCTTAATGAGTATCAAAGACATGTGAAAGTGTGAACAAAAGTCTTCTGTGTTTTAAGCTACAATATTTGAGGATATGGAGGCTGCTATTCAGAAGTCTTACAAAAGAACCTGGCAGCACCAGCAAAAGAAGAGATGTGGAGTGTCAACAACCCAAATAAATATAGAGGCCTGCCCAGTGCTGGGTGAGGGAGATTTTCATGTGCATTATGCCTTCTGGCATGTTGAGCAAGCATATTTTGAGATACCAGCACTGAGCTATTTCAGGACAGTGAAGCTATGGACTCTGATTAAAAAAAAAAAAAAAAAGSCTGAAGGGTTGTTTTCTGAGCTCTCTTCTGCTCTGCCTGGGGACAAATGAATCTAGAAGGTAGCAGAGTTCTGACAATGTTCTCAAGGTGCTTTGTCAGCTCCTGTAATTATTTATCTTTTTTGCCTCCCAAATATTCTTTCTGCTTCCCTTCAGTCTCTCCTGAGTGCTCTAATTGCCTTTTCCCCCACTGAAGCTGTGAGGGTGCCATTTTTCTTTGTTTTTTTAAACATTTGAACGGTATTTTCTAACTGAGCCAGCTTATTTTAAGTTCAACCAATATTTTTCTTCCTTCTACTGTTCCCATTGTTTGGCTTTGCTGTGGACAGTCTTTTTGCAAGTAAATTTGTGTGAACTACATGGGTAAGTATAAATAAATCTCACTGGAACTTTTCTCTTAATTTCACTACAAATCCTGAAGAGGGCATAAACAGCCCAGCAGAAGAGAAGGGATCTRGCTAATGCATTTCAGCCTTTTAAGATGTTACACAACGCGCTGCCTCCTGTGCTTTGTTGATTCTGGGGAGTGATCTTCAATTTCACAATAGGTTTGTTCCTCTTTCTTGCTGAGTTCTTCCTCTTTTGTGCATGACTTTTTTTCTTGTCTGCAACTCTCAGCCTTGTAAGAGGAAAATGCAATTTTCCAGTTCTGGTTTGAGGTTGTTTTGCTGCAGTCTTGAAATACTGACTGACACCAGCTTGAAGAGTTAGACAGTTGCTGAAGTATTGCTGTGAGGATCTGATATTATCACAATCTGTCAGAGGAAGTCTAAACAGAAGATTCTAGAGGCATTCAGAAAGGTAATGCAGCTCTTCAGTACAAAAACTTGTATCCCTACAAAATCAGCTGCATTTCCCCACCCACATCATTGCACAATAACAACATGTTGGGTGCTATCTGAGCAATGAGGATTTTCTCTTTCTGGRTTGTAAAACCCTAGTGAATTCAACGTGACAACTCTGCAAACTGGYAGCAGTTGCAATTTGAGTTTCTGCTTTGAGCACTCTGCTGCTGGAGCTGAGGCTTTCCTTTTAGGGGTCAGCTTCATTGACTGGCCTATTTCTGTAGCATTCTCTGGTAATTTCTAAAGAAAACACTATATCAAGTATTTCCACATTTGCTACTATATTTAAAAGCATCTGAATCCTAGTTTTAGCAGGTCTGCATGACAGCAAGCATTATTAGGAAGAAACAATAGATGTATAAATTGGTTAGAAACTGCATTACAGAAAATGGGTTGTGAGTCCTCCCAAAGTAGGTCTTTTTGTTAGCTTTCTTATACTTATTCCATTCATTAAAGACCAAAGGGCTCTGTTGGTTTATTGCAAACCATGTGGTACCAAATATATTGCAGACCTCAACACCCTCATCATCCCAAGTACAGTCTGTGCAAATGGGATTGTTCTGTGAAAACTCCTTGGGAAAAGGCATGTAGGCAGCAAATGTGTACTCACTGTACCATCKTATTTTAATCTGTGCTTTGATCAAGACTGTTCTCTGACTTCTTTCAGCTGCTCACAAATAATATAAAAGCCGCGTGTCTGTGAAGCAAAAGCAACTGTAAAGACTTTTTTAGGAGGAGAGAGCAGAGTAAGGGCGAGGGAATTTCACCTGTCAGCAACTCAGTGTCCTCTATAGCTGATGCCTTTAGCTATTTGAAAGCAAGCAAGAGYATAAAATCTCTAGGGTTTGTTACAGAAATGCTCAGCAAGGAGTCTAAATACTGCAGTASCCAATTCAGGCAGTGAAAAGAGCTGAGCATCCCTTGTAAAGTAGGGGAGAAGGTCCTAAAGATCTCATAAAGGGACATCCATCTCCCAGCACGTATTAGGGCTCAATTAATTCACTGTAGCCTGTTGGAGCTTTGCAAGCAAACTCTGGATAGTTCCCAAAGGCAAGATCAAACACCCATAAGAATAAAAACCTGTCTGGAATAGAGTTTAACTTTTTAAGTCCAGCCACTTCATTATAACAACATCCTAACTGGGAAGCCTCAGCCCCCAGGGTTTTTTCCTCCATTAAATACAGCTGAAAAGTTGATATTTGTGATTGCAAAGGCAGAGCTGGCTGTGCAGGTGGCACCCTCCTCTTGAGACTGTGCTGGAGTGGTGCTCTCTGGCAGCCCCAGTGCCAGCCCCAGTGCCAGCCCCAGTGCCAGGCTGCTGCAGGGAACCCCTCGGGTGCCAGCAGGGAATGGGGGAATCCTGAGGTGAGGATGGGAGGGAGGAAAAGGGCAGGTTACTCTGTAAATAACCTGCCTGACATGACGCAGGAAGATGTGTTTTCTAGTTTGTTTCTAGTATTTTTGCATTTTAAGGGAAACAGTGATGGAATGTGAATCAGCAAGAAGTCTGRGTTCACCAGTCTGTTGGCATAAGGYTCCTCAATGTCTTTGCTTGCATATAGATATGTTCATGGCTAAATCTTTTGCATTTGTTAGGACCAAAATCTGCAGCCTGAACCCATTTTATTTGTAATCAAATCTTCAGCCTGAGATGTTTAAGTGGGGACGTTACAATGTTTAAGCCCTCTGCCAAGTAACTGCCTGTAATTTTTAGTAACATGAGAGAGGAAGAGACCAAGATGTTAGCAGAAGATTAGGATAAATAATGCTGCAACTGTCCCACTCTTTTGATGAATGAGCATAATTTTGAATCCTGAGTATATGGATAACTGCATCTAGTCACAATGAGACAAAATGAAATAATGTGGCATACAAATATCTATGCATAGGACAGAAATGTTMTGCAATTTTCAATAACCCCATGCCCTTCTTGCACAAGGGAAAGCATGTACATGCAAGAATGTACACTAATTCACTAGAATCCTGCCAAAGATCTCTTTCTCAAATTAAGAAAATGGAGAGAAACAAACAGTAATCACAAATTCAAATTAAAGAAATTCCATTTCAACATAAGAAATAATATTTTTTCTGTGATGGTGATCAAACACTGGCACAGGTAGCCYGTAGAGATTGTGGATCTCCCTCTTTGGAAGTTCTTAAAACCCAATTTAACATGGCCCTGAGAAACCTACTTTGGCTGACCCTGATCAGAACAGAGGGCTTGGAATCAATGATCTCCAGAGATGTTTTCCAGCCTCAGTGACACTCTGGTTCCATGAACTGTAACAAGATGAGCCTCTCTGAGAGTCCATGATGTAYGTTTCCCTAGTAACTTGCTGTCTCCAAAATGTCACTTGGTCTCTTTAGAAAAGTGAATCTCAGAAATGTTACCCAAAAAAGAGAAATCTTCCTTTATTTTCTGCTCACATAATTTTGACTTTTTTTCCCTTGCAAACACTTCAAAATCTTCTCTAGTCATTGAATAGACTAACTTGTGTTTTTCTCTTGTTGTCTGCTTTTCTGCAAGCTGATTTCTCATTACTGTTTCTCTCCTTCCCACAGTTTTTCACAAATATTCACTTCCATCCTGCATCAGCTTGGAGCAATTGGTAGGACCACACTGAATAGTATTGTTGACAAATGAGCTACTTACCATAATAAAACAATTATTTTATTGTCATTCTCTACCTCTCCCCCTGCTTAAAATAATTTTAGGACATATGATTGCATGAAATAAAAATCCCATTCCTTCAGATAAGTCACTTTGATCTGAAGCTCCCAAACATTAATTTCCTGCCTCTTCTTGCATCTGGTAGTTTTATCTACAAATCTTCTCAATTCGCACAGCTACTCAAAAGCTATATTTATTGAAGATGTTTTTTAAGAGGCTAGGAACACAACTTTACAAATAGTTGCCTGCAWATATTTGCATCTGCAGTTATTGCAATTCCTTTATATAAAGTAGGCCATGAGGTTTTAAATCCACATTATAGTCTCATAGCTAGACTTTTAATACACAGATTTTAAGACTTCCTTATTTTTCCTCTCTTTTTTTTTTCCTGATCTTTTCTTTTTAATAAAACTCCTAATTATCGTTGTAAATGRGTGGTGACTCAGCATAGAAAGGTGAAATATTTTTTGTACATTTTAGAAAAACAGATTAACAATATGTAGAGTTCAAAGKCATCTGCAAGTGATGAAAAGAGGCAGCTCACTAAGGCTGATACTGACCTTAGCAAAGTGATATTTCTTACCTGTCCCCAGCTCTGAAAAKCTCCAAGATGAATGCTTCCATCCACTGAAAGCATTGAGAGAAGTCACTTACAGCTCAAATATTCACCCCTACATAAATTGTTTTGCTTTGTCAGCTGTCAACAAAGAAGTTCTTTTCAATGACAGACTTTGTTACTATGTTTTAAATTRATTATTTAATTGATTGTAAAATACRTGTCCTCCCYTTACYGAGATGTTGAGCCTAAGGGCTGTRGTCTRCAGTATTYCTTCCTATTCCTGTAAMTGAAATTTTTTAAGAAATCTGGGTGAGGTATGTATCCATTTCCACTGAACGTAATTAAATTCTTCATTTGCTTGCTTACCTGAYRTTGAAAATTAAAGGGATAATCCTCRTGGTAGTCAAAGTTTTGGTTCTAGAGCTGATGTTGCCTCATGTCCTATGCATTACAGAAGGTAGAAGATCACTCTTATTTCTAATATTTTCTCCTCATCCATGTCCCCTGCTTGACTGACTGTTACTCACTATTTACTGTTTCTGTCTCTGACTGAGGCATAGACAAGTTTCTTGAGATGAAAATTGGTACCTCTAACTACTTAACAAAGCTTTAGGTCATACCTTTTGAGCTGACTACTGTATAGTCTTGAATTTCCCCTACATGTTGCTGCATTAGTCTAATCTGCTGCTCTTTTCTGAATTTCAAGTTGCMGTTTGTAGCTTATTTAGTTACAGTCCTCTAGGAGTGACTGTAAAGTCCTGGCATACAGAGTGTGAATAAATATGGTACCACTAATTAGTSAATCTTCACACAATTATAGAAAATTAGTCAACTGTACTTAGACTAAGTTATTATTTGACTCTAAATTAGTTGGACAGAAGCATGGTGTTGAAAAAARTTAATTTCAGAAGCAATTCTTCCTCTTTGGTACTAGAGGAATGTCAGTGTTTACATTAACAGCTTCCAATCCCTTTGCAAGCCAGGTGTMTCAAAAACAGCTGAAGGAACTGTGTGGAAACGCTGATGTGAGTAGGAACAATCCAGGACCTGGTGGCTTTACATTGTCGTCTTTGTAGAGGAGAATGTTCTTTTAAATGTTGAAGTAATTGTTCTGATCTCAGTCTCCACTTGAGAAAGGGTTGTCTGAAACAAGAGCMACTGTAATTTATAACCAGAATTAGAGAATGTTACAAATTTTATTTTAAAAATACAATACAAATTTTTGAAACCCGGACTCAGAATCTATTCTTATGCTGACTGATCCTTTGAATTAGGCGTCCCTGGAGACAGCTGTTAAATTCTACTCTACTATGGTGGCAGTCTTGGTTTCTTGGATTATTAGTAGATTACAACTCTTTCTGTTATTACCTGAGAGCAAAYATCAGAATTTTGCTAAGCTGCCTGCTACTGAAATTAGTGATACAGCTGTAAACAGTCTGTTCTGTAAGGTTGCTGAGCTGTGAGCTTCAGACCCAAAGATACCATCTAGTTCTGTTTTATTTGCTTGCTTGTTTGCTCCCTGAAACTTTCCCTGACATTGATAATGTCAAAGGGTTAAATCACGGGCAAATTTTGGTGATCTCCCTAAGGGAAAATCCACCTCACCTTCAAGAAAGGGCAGCATGATCTACAGCTTGTTTCAACAGAAGAGTTATAAATGAATTCTATAGTGGTTTATTGTTGAGACAAGCTCTGGAAATGTGTTTTGTCATATTGYAAGGTTTAGCTGTACAAATGGATATTAGTTTAAAACGTGCCAACTTCCATTCCTTTTGTATCTTTAAATGAAGGACGTACTTACCTCTGAGGCATGGTTACCTCTAGTGATCCTGCTCTAGCACATTTAAAYAGCTCATATGTTGATGAAGGATTTGCTTATTTTACTGTGTGTTTCCTCAAATTACCTTCTCCATTATTCTTTTCATGTCCCAGTACTATTGTGCAAACAGATAGRATATATACTCAGAGAATGCTAAAGATAATTATATTACAGTTRTTCTCTAGCAATTGGACCCATAAGGGTAATGGAATAAGCTAAAGRAATATCTTCACAAATTCCTTATAGGGCTGTTATAACATCCATGGATAAATTTRCTTGACAGTATTCAATAGGGCCAATGAAAACAAGAGAGGTTTGACTTTTCCCAATGTGAATCTACTMGGGGATGCTGATATTGGTGAACAGGCAGGCATAAGTTCTCTGTCCAAGGTGTGCTGAATAAGGTAAAGTTTTTATTCTTATGAGCAGATTGGTCGTAGACGGTATTTGCATATATACAGCCTTTGAAATGTCAGTTACCACCAAGATTTCAATGTAGCCCYTAGCAGAACCAATTTCTCTCAGTTCAACAGAATGCTGAAAACTGAGTATCCTTCCATGAATTCTTTTTTCTCTGTATAAGTAATCATTTCAGATACTCAATATGATTATTTTTGAAAATGGCTGTACTTCAAGTAAGATACAGATTTTTTGTGGTTTTCTCATTTCGATAAGGATGTTGACCAAAGTTTTACAAAATTCTTCTCCAAATAGATAAATACTTTAATCTATTACAAGATAACTCTGACAGAATAATTCTGATAACTCCTTKGCAAAAAGATGTAGTCTCTGAAATCATAGGAATGCATATATCTGCGTTCTAATATATGCATGATAGATTTTTGATTACATGAGCACCCATACTGGAAAAAACCTAACTGGTGGCCAAAAGTATGAAGTTTCCTTCTTTTCAGAAACTATGAATGACAATAAAAATATCAATTCTTTAAATAATAAATACATACATATATAAATGTGTATATTTGATGCTGGRAGTTAATAAAATAATTAATTGAAATTCAAAATCTTTTGACCGTCTGTAGTTACAGTATGTAGTAAGTCTCTCAGTAGGGAAAATAGACAATAAAGGAAGTGTGYGCAGCCTGCACTTCCAGATAGTCAAGTCAGCTCTAGCATTGGCTCTGCCTTTAAAGCAGCCAGTTAGGGGGAGAAATTGGCTAGAATAATGGAAATCATATAGAACGAGGTCTATATATACAAAAGTAATAATACCATCATTCAAATGAGTACTCTTGAAGTCTGAAATTATAATTTACTTAATACCCTTGGAGGAAAGTTATGTATAAATGTGATGTTGCCATTATTATTTAGCAGCATTGAGATATCTGGGCTGTCAGTCATCAATCCAACTCACACTAAGCATTATCAAAAATCATTGCCCTCTACTGACTTTCCAATGAAATGGTCTTTGTGTTATTTGTGAGACTCAATCTTTGAAACATTGAAGCCATGCTTTTCAAACTTGAAATTGCAAGYCATTCCAGCTAAAAGGTCAGAGCTTTTTCTGATCGAATTGTGCATAGATATTTGCTTGACAGGGCAAAATGAAATCATGTTATCCAAAGAAAATATTACAGCCTGATTTTTTTCTACTAATCTCTTTTGTAGTGGAAAATTTTGCATTTCAAGGCTGCTGAGTTCTGTCCTTTTGACTCCCTCTTCATTCTTTTGAAATGCAATTACTGTTCAATGAAATGTTATTGAGCTATCCTATTTTTAGACAGCTGCTCTATGATGTACCRTACTGTGTTGTAGTTAAATAATGTTGCTAAATTTTCTTCCTATATCAATTTCTCAACATTTTGTAATGAAGTAAAATGAAAGGATCATAGCAATTTTGTGTGTTGTTTTGTAAACACAGGACAATATCTGCAAAGACACATCACCAGGCAAATAACTTCAATATATTTGAAGGAATGGCCTGCCATGGAGTTCCAATTGCGACAGTTTCAAGAGGCAAAGTGGTTTATGAAGGCGGAGTTTTCAATGTCACAGCAGGAGAAGGCAAATATGTCTCCCGTCCACCATTCTCYCCATATGTCTACAAACGAGTCAGGCAGCGGGAACAGGTTAATTAAACTAATAAATCTCTGTAATGCCTTGTACAACATGAGGATAACTAGCTCTTGGGAAGAGAAGTTTGGGGATTCAGTAGTAATTTTCCTTACTAATCAAAATAAGCCAAGGTGGGAGGAAAGGAAGGACTCAATTTTTATTGCTCTTTATCTTACAGAAAAATATCAGAGGCTAGTTCCTGYTCTTACAGTAGTCTGTACAACTTGGGAACTAAGCCTCAGTAMTTTTAAAAATAAATGTGCCCTACTTGCAATAAAAGGGGACAAAGTTTTGCTTCTGAGTAATTTAACTGCTGCATTCATCACTGATTTTATGAAAATCACAGAGCCTAACRTCATATGCAGAAAGAAATCTTACACCAAGGAAGAAATAAAGAATTTTCCAAGTCTTTCATGGATCAGATATTTTGGGCTAACCCTGTAGGGTGCTGAACATTTTGCTGTGTTCCAGCAAGAATTTGTTAAAAGCTGAACATGTGGAAAGGACTCTCCTGGGCCAARGAAGATAGCTCTGTTCAAGCTTTTGTTCTTTTCTATTATTTAAAGAGAAATATTTCAAATACATAAAGATCGAATTTTCAGTGCCTATTTACTGTACAAGCATTCATGATGCTTTTGCATKCTTAGTGTACTGTGAATGGGATTTTCAAAAGCACACAAAGTACATTTTAAAATCACCACCTGAATTAGTGAGAACCACTKCAGGATCTAAAAGTTGAATCAGAGTAGCATCCATGTGAAATATGGCCCAGTGAAATGCTCCGAAGATAATTTGTGTATTTTTTTCTGCTGTTGTCTTGATGGCCTGAGAAGGGCATGTAAAAGTGTCTGAATGATTCTCTCCTCCAAAGACCTCAATYTCACAGGAGGTAGTGAGCTGCCTGCAAGTTCATACACATAATACAGTATCAAAACTAAAACTGAACTGAAATTTATAAGAAATTGGATAATTACACAATTCTGAAAGACTTCCATGGATGCAGTTGTTTCCATTTCCCATCAAAGCTAGAGAGATTTTTCCCTTTACAAAAACATCAATTGCAGCATGTCCTCAGAAGTGAATTTTTAACCAGCTCAGCCTCCTATAGCCAGCAACTGAAATAGTGGGTGACAGATATCCACACAAGGCAGAATTTGCTTTGTTTCACTGATATTTATTTAACCTCTCTTACCGATGTATTGAAAACACCACTGGAAAACATAAATACTCTGCCAAATAGAAGAATCCATAAAATGAGGTGGTTCATATTAAGTTGTTTATTTAAAAAATTGGTTTAGAATTGTGTTGTTACAATGTTGAACAGATTTAGCTACCCAGCTCCTGATGAAAGCTGAGAACTGAACAGTTTAATCCCAGTGCAAGGGATCTTTTCCAGAGAGAAGTTAAAGTATTGGGATGCATTACATAGAAAGATGGGCTATCATAGGGCTTCTATTTCAATTTTGACAAATTAGCAACTGCAAGATAAGATAAAATAGTGAAAGATTTCAAATATTTTATTGCAGGTATGTCAACCTGTTCCTGTCAAGAGGGCACCATATACAGGCGTGGTCTCAGGGACATCCATCACTGAAAAATAACAGGCTCATTCACCAGTTTTGGCTGTTGCAGGTAACTGTTGGTTTTGGTTAGTGAAAACTCGTTTACTTAATGCTTCCCTGAAACTTCTAGAAAGCAGGAGTGTAGCAGGCTGTCCATCTGGTGACAGGCTTGTCTGAAATAAGCCCTCTCAGAAGCTGAGTTGTCTTGGTATCTGTAAATTTGATGAAAAGTGTAGCAGCCCAGGTACGGAGAAGCTCTTTTTCATTGGAAGCTCCTTTAAAAATTTCAGTTGAAAGAAACAGATGGAGTTTAACTGCTAGACTGAGACATGGGGAGAAAGACCCATACAAAACCTGAGCTCAGTTAGCAACAGGAGTGTTTGCTTTGCAAATTTACAGAAAAAAAAAAAACAAACCAAAAACAAATCACAAACAAAAACAGCTTGGTGTGAAAAAATAAATTTGTTAGTGTCCTTGTGTTACAGACAATAACCCCCCAACAAATGTGCTATTTGGATTGAGGTGACAGATTTGTTTTGCAAAAACAGAAGCTGTCTTCATGTAAAGAGAAGGATCCAGGAAGACCTTAGAGCAGCCTTTCAGTACCTAGAGGAAGCCTATAAGAGAGTTGGAGAGGGATTTTTTTACAGGGGCATGGAATAGTAGGACAAGGCAGAATGGCTTTACACTGAAAGAGAGCGTAGGTTTAGATGAGGTATTAGGAACTAATTCCTTACTGTGAAGTTGGTAAGGAACTGGAGCAGGTTACCCAGAGTAATTATGGATGTCCCCTCCCTGGGAGTGCTCAAGACCAAGCTGGACAGGAATTTGAGCCACCTGGTCTAGTGGAAGGTGTCSCTGCCCATGGCAGAGGGGTTGAAATGAGATTATCTTTAAGGTTCCTTCCAACCCAAACCATTCTATGATTCCATGAGTAAAGGTGCTGCAGTCAGTGCCAGTAGGGTTTGAATTAGTGTAAACTCATTGCTGCTAACAGAGAAAAAGCAYCCAGGATCTCCCCTTCCCTCCTCCCCAGTGTCCACAGTGTAAATTGGTTATTGACAGTCCCTGGATATGCCCTGGTGCTTGGCAAGTCTTTCTTTTGTGAGCTGATTTCCTTGCTAAGCCAGCAGAAATCCATCAGCTTCRTTTCTGGGTTAGTTTCCTGCTGCCTTGGTGAGTTGAAGTAGCAAAGATCAATGTTGTGTASCATATGAGTGGGGTGAGACAGCTGGGGACAAGGACTGTGACAGCACCTCACTCTCTAACTGTTTAACAAGCAGAATAAATACTTCAGGGAAAGGTAAAAACCAGGTAAGTCCTTCAGCAGGTACAGTGGAGTCATGCTGCTGCTGTGTGCCAACTGCAGCTGAAGGGGAGTTGGTTAATTTGGGTCAGGAGAACAGTCAGTGACAGCAAACACGGCAAAACCCAGGCTGAAGTTTTGGGTGCATATGTGTACCAACAATGGGATCAGTTTGAAAAATCATTTTCCCACAGATGAACAGAAAGGCCCAATTTGCACCCMACAGGAAATGAGTCTGTTCTCAGTGCTGATTAACACGGGACAGGAACAAACCTGCAATGGTAGGAGGGTGAATTTAGGTTTTCCACATTTTACAGTATCATTCCTTTAAAGCTACCTTACAGTGAACCTCATCCAGGGCATCAGTAGCAGCAACAGCGTGCAGAATCCTATTTGTTTTTCTCTGTCATAAGGGAAAAAGGTTTTCTAATAGAGAGGACTAAAGGCTAAAGCTTCAATAGAGTGAGAGAGCAATAATCATTCTTTCTAGCTCCTAGCACTCTTTCTCCAYTATTACCTCTGAGTGACAAATTGCAAAGGAGAGGTTTTCTTTTGAAAGATTATATCATATTGTCTTTTTCTTCTCTGTAGATAAAAGCAAATGAAAATGACCTTGCTGTCCCCACCAGCACTGCCTTCTGGGTCCAACAATCAACCCACAATCAACTTCTCAAGAGCCAACATGAAACAAGAGTAACCAATAAGCATTAAACTTGGTTTCCTACATAAAATTGTCAYTGAAAATTCTCTTTGAAAGGACTTTTGTAATAAGAACTGGAAAATTCTTTTTAGAAAATGGAGCAATAATAAAAAAAATAGCTACAATTATAATATGGCAACAGCTTTGTACATTCTTAAAAGTATGTCATTTTTGGGATGGTATTTCTTAATGTTTATCTTTGGAAGGTRTCAGCTACCCAATAAAGTAAAAGCAATGAACAATTGTGTTTAAGCGCATTTTTTGAACTCCTGCTCTGTTGGGTCTCAGGAGATGAATCCTAATTTTCCAATTTCATWTGCTAGGAAGATCTCTGTTGTGCTTGGCAATGCAGAGAATTCTGATAGCAGATGATGAATTTTTCTTTTTTATTGTCCCTATCTGGAAGGGGTCAGTACAGAAATATGCTGATTTAGGAGAACACTCACTATTTTGGAGCTGCTGCCACATTTCCATGTCACTGTCTTTAAACAACTTCATATATTTTGTCCCTGCCAACTGCATCAGCAAGCATTTTTCAGGGGGGTTCACGTATTTGCACCCTAGGCAAATCTATGATAACCATGCTCATGAACTCACCTTCAGCACCATTTTGTGTTCTGGCTTTATGGAGGGACACACACGCATTACCTGAAGGCTTATGAAATGAGTTCACCAGAGCAAAAACATAATKCATTAATGTCAAAAAAGCTTTTTAACTGAAAATGTGAGGTTTTTCCCAATGCAAATAATGTTGGTTTTTGGTAGGTTAGGATTCCTAATTAAAAAAAAAATCTCTTTTGCTTAATTTATCTGATTTCCCTCTTGAGAGATGGTTGTACTTTCATAAGCATGATTCTGCTATCATGTCTAGACAAATTTTGACTTGGAGAGCTTGAATGCTGTTTAAAGTTGCACTTTCATACGTAACAGCTCTTCTTTCTAAGCAGCTGTCACTGGGAAACATTTAGGAGGTGTCATGGTTTAATCCCAACTGGCAGCTAAGTACCACACAGACATTGCTTGATTCACCCCCAGTTAGGTGGGGAAGAGAATCAGGAGAGTAAAAATTAGAAAACTCTTAGGCTCTGGGATAAAGACAGTTTAATATGTAGAGYAAAAGCTGTGCACTCAAGCAAAACAAAAGCAGGAATTCACTCCCCATTGTCAGGCAGGTRTTCAGGCTTCCCCAGGAAAGCACTCTGAATGTCCCYCTGCTTCTTCCCCCAGTTTTCCATGCCGAGCATGAGCCATRTGGTCTGGGGCATTCCTTGGGTCKGTTGAGGTCAGCTGTCCTGGCTCTGTCCCATCCCAGATGTGCACACTCAGCCCTCATGCTGATGGGGTGAGAAGCTGAAAGGGCCTTGATGTGTGTTAGCACTGCTCATTAATAATGAAAACATCCTTGAATTATCAACCCCGTTTCCAGCACAAATCCAAAACACAGCCCCACATCAGCCGCCATGAAGATGATTAACTACACCCCAGGCAAAAACAGTACAGAGMGAAATAAGGCCAACACAAAATCACCTGCACAGTGAATTGAATATCCTGTGTATTGAAACCCRTCCTTCTTTGCAACCCACAAGCCAATTACTATCATTTTTGACTGTGGAAAACAGACTTGCAGTTCCTSCTCTATTCATAGGCATACAATGATRTATGAGCTTGTATGAAAATCAAACTCCTGTTAGGTCAGTAGTTCTTATGTCTCTAAACAGCAAAGGAAGGTTTTCTTTGTACAATGACGGAGGATAGTTGTGAGTATGGTCAAGAAGATCTAGCACCAATTACCGTTTCTCAGGCTATCTTTGGGGTGCTAGAACAGCAGAACAAATAATCCAGCACCATTACAATGACTACTACAAGGAAATTAAGTTCACTGTTCAGTACAGATTTCTGTACTTCCATCTCAGTTATTTGTCCAGTCTCCCTTTGCAACCAACAGAGAAAGAGGTGCTGCTGCAACTTTATTTGTCTGAGCATCAAGATCTCACCCAGGCTAGATGAGTATGTCTGGAGTTGCTCTCTCTGGGATGGGATGGGCAGTTTTCTCACAATGCAGGTTTGTCTCCATTGGCCACAAGAGTACAAAGCTTGTGTAGCTATGGCACAGATTTCTGATCTGCAGCTGCCTTACACCTGCCTCGTCTTTGCCTCTCAGAACTGCAATTTTCTTGTATGATGGGTGCCTGTCTTTTCTTATTTTTTATATCTTTCATATTACTGGGCTTTATCTCTAAATGACTCTGTCTCATCAATAGTGCAGGTCAACCACGAATTCATTCTTTCCAATTAATCTTTTGCTGCCTTGGAAGAACAGCAGAAATTCAGTAAGAGYAAGGGCAAAAGAAGGGAGGAGGAAGGATTCATTTCTACCTTTAATAATAAGTTACATTTGTGTGGAGTCTTTCACCTGAAACTTCAGGTTTTAACAATTATTGGAACCTTTCAGTTGCATGATATACCTGTGAAACAAGGAAATATATTTAGTAGAAGTTTACAGTTGTGAGAAGCGTGGATGCTCAAGGACCTGAAATTACTCACGTGGTTGAATACATGCAGCTTTCTTGTGTTCACTAAAATGAGTCACTCAAGGCTAAAAGGAATCAGTTATGGCAGTGATACTCAGTGATGACAATAAAACCCAGGAGTAAAGGCTGCCAGTCCTTTGGGTACTGCGGACATGTCCAAGCCTTCAAATGTSCTTTGGGCTCTCGGGATCCCTACTGAGATTGAAGTGATACAAAAGACTACACATCACAAAAGCCWGAAGAAACAAAGGGAGTGATTTCTTTAAAGGCAGGTGTTTTCACAGTGTGCTAGCAGCAAGTGCTTCTATCAGCTATATAAATATCCATTTTGTAACCTGAAATCTCCAAACCATGAATATGTATTATCTATGGAAAAATGTATCATCCTTCTAGGTTTCCTACTGATTTTTATTAGATTAGAAATCAGTGAGCTTCCTCCTGTATAATTAGCAAAGAATTCCTGATCCTTGTGTTGGTACTTACTGTTCTGTATCGCAGACTATTCTTCCTACAGGGGTTATACTTTGTGGGGTTTTTTTTTCTTAAGAAATACCTGTTTTTTAATTCCAGTGAGTCTTAACTATTACGCAGATGTCATTAAAAACATTACCTGCATACTGTGAACTGGGATTTACACCAAATCTTCGTCTGTATTATTATATCCTTGAGGGCAACAAGTTATTGAACCTGTCAGGTTTGTGATATTTATGAATATTTGATTTGCCATGACACGTGCTGAATTACCTGAATCCTGCTTCAAGCCTCTGTGTACCAAGTAACAGCCCTTGAGGAACTGTGTGACATCAAGAATATTTCAACTGTGCCATTAGGTACTCCTACTAAAACTGAGACCATCAGACTGCAAAYCTTTGTCATCCTTGTTCTTTTTCCGCTTACATGGGCTATGCTCTGAGGGTAGGATMTTCATAGGGATGTAATTCTGGCACTGCCCAGGTTTCCATTCCAAAGCACCAGTAATGAGTGACAGCAGAGCCAAAAGCAGTAGCAAGGGATTTTTTAGTAGGCAGATAGTTTGGGAGGCAATGGGATTGCAATTATGTCAGCACAGGTCCTGTATTGCAGCACGGGAAGGAGCACTGATGGGTCTCTCTGTTATACCCCAGTCTCTAGACCCTGACAAGTCTTCTGAATTCATTCCACARTCTCATCCCTGAGCTGTCACTTGTTCATCACATTCTCAAGTTGCTGCTGGGTCTGCGTTATCCCTGTTGTGCTTAGACACCAGGTGTCATGCACCAGGTTGGAAAGGTGATTTAGAGATGAGTTCTGCAGCCCACACAACTGTCTTGAACCTTTCATGGTAAAGCAAGACAATAATTGCTTTCCCAGATGTTGAATCCTATCTCACTAGCCATAATCCTCAGGCTTCTCCAGCACCCACTGAGAAAAATGCTTGTTTTCTTTGACTCTTCCTTTAATCCATTGTTCATTCATTGCTTTGAGAGGTGATACTGCTGCAATAAAACCCTTTTCCTCTGGAGCAAAGCCTATACAGAGTAGCAAAGGATCTGTTTTGTCAAGGTTGAAACATAGAACATGCTTTCCTCGCTTAGCCATTCTCTTTGGGATTCTGCTGGTTTCCTCCTCTTTCTTGTATGAAAAGCTTGACGATTCAAGCACATTTTTAAAGCAAGGAAAAAGCTCTGTTAACCATATTTTCATCACTCTCTGCACCCAGACATAAATTCTGAACCTTTAGTACTCCATTCCTCCGGTGATGTGGATTCCAGGGGCAGGAACATAAAAGCAGTTTGASAGATTTGATCCCTGCACTGCTTTCACCCCCTTCATTTGCCAGAGAAAGATTCCTGCAGACAGTTTGGGTTCATTGTTCTGTTGCTGGCGCTCWGTTCACCGCCTGTGAAACTCTCGGCGGCGGTGCTACAGCTGCAGCGCTTCTCTGCTGAGCCTGAAGCCGCAGGGGATGGGGCTCTGCTGAGCAGCAATGCCGAGCAGCAATGCAATGCCGAGCAGCAATGCAATGCCGAGCAGCAATGCCG
>NW_026623403.1:816952-891598 GCF_030028575.1 Malurus melanocephalus
AGAGCAGGGCTCACAGGAAAAGCAGCTGTAAACCCAGCATCCTCTGACTTTGCACACCCAGCTGCTCACATGAAATGCTGCAACAAAACTAACACAAAGGAAAAGAAGCCTTTAGTTTGGCTTGGCTTTAGAAGCCAGCCCCAGGTTTGGGCTATGGAGTGGTGATAAGGAGAGTTCCATAAACACGTTGCTGAAAGGAAATCTCCTTGTTTGTATTCCACTTCAGGAGGGTCAGGAGCACTAACATGTCTCTCTGAATTACCTTCACAAGACAATCAGGTCAGCCTTTCATTAATTTTACAAACCAGATTTGATCCAATTGGAAGATTTCTCACAGTAAATCAAACAGCTTCTACATTAGTGAAGGACATTTAAAAAGGAAGTTGAGTTMTGCCATGAGCTGAGAGTACAGGAATGAATGAGTCAAAAGCCAAATCCAGACTTCTCAGACTCTTGTTCTTAGTGCTAAATGCATTTCTGAAAGGCTCTAGAGAGTCATTTAGAGACAAAGCCCAATAATATGAAAGATATAAAAAAATTCTTACACCAACAAATGAATACAATCCTTAATTTCAATTGCACCTATAGTTCCCTTCTCAGCAGGAAAGAAAAGCATTGCATCCTTTTATGTATGAGAAAGAATGATCTATTTGAGATGAAGAAAACATAGAAAAAGAGGAAAGAAGTTTATGAATGACAGAGAAAAAGAGCCAAAATGAAATGCAGGAAATCTGAGGAGAGGGTAGGCAAGAAGAGGAACAGAAATAATTGTGGGTGGAATGCTGGTTTTTTATTGAAACTTGTAGACTTCTATTTTTTAAGAAAAAAGAACAACAGAATCCTGTGGTTGAGGGTTATGGTAAACAGAGAGGCCAAGGAATAGCTGAAAAACTTGCAGAGGAGACAGCTGAAGATAAACAAACCCCCAGACTTCYCCTGCTCATAGGACAGAAACAAATGGAAGAAAACAAAAAGAAAATAAGGTCAGGAGAGAGTGAGAAGTATGTTTCTGTGTAATTTCAGGGGAGCAACAGACCTGCCTTTTCATCCGTATAGCTAAAGAGAGACACTGGGCAGCTGAAGGAATAGGTCTGGTACTATAGTTCAGGGTAAGAACTATCCTACCACTGAGACAAAACTCAATGCCTTTGAGGCATAGAAGGTGGGCTTGGTTTAGAAATTAAAAAAAAAAAAAAAATTAAAAAAAGGTGGAGAATGTGCCATTTTCCCTGATAATGCAGGTTTAGAGGCATGGGGGAGAGCAAACTTTGCCTGCCATTCAGCAAATCTTCAGCACATGTATGGCCACAGAAACGAAGTGTGCATTGGCCCACCCAAGCATGTGACCCTGGCGTGAGTGTGATGGTAACAATGTACTGTCAGGGGGCACCCTGGGGCTGGCACATCATATTCACAAATTAAAACAATGTTCTGTGCTAAAGTCAATATTCACAGACAGGCTGAGCCCATCAGGCAGCTCCAGAGATGTCTACTCCAGTCCTTCAGCTCTGAGCTGCTCAGAGCCATGTCCAGTGGGTCTTGAGTATCTCCAAAGAKGGAGATTCCATAACTTCTCTGGACATCTATTCCAGYGTTTGACCACCCTCGCAGTAAAAAAGTTTTTCTTGTGTTTCAGTGATATTCCAGACAACTTCCCGGCCTTTATGTTTGGGAGCAGCTACGAGGGGAAATTGTTCCATCACCTTCCCACAGACTGAGTCTGAAAAATCTGTAGTTTCTCAGATTTTCCTTCTTTCCCTGCTTGAAGATGTGCATTCTTTGAGCCCTCAGTAATCCCTGCTGATCACTTTTACAGAAAATCGAGACTTGCCTCTCAGTGACMCCAGCCAGCATCCTCAACACCCATGGAYACCTCCCRTCACGTCTTAYRGACTTAATATCTTATGATCTGTGTRTTTYGGTGCTCTCAAAGCACGAGGGGTAACTCTTCCTTGCTCCAGCCTTTTCTTTGGGTATGAGAGGTCTGGCATGGCTAAAGATCAGTCTTACTTGCAAAGACCAAGACAAAGAAATACCTTGGGCTTTTGCATGTCTTCTGTCACTGCTGGTGGGGTCAGGCATCTTGGGGTACAGAACTGAACATATTGTAGAGAATTACAATTAGTTATCCAAGAAGGACTGTCTTTTATCAGTTTGAAGGGTAAACTGAGCAATTAGTTAGTTGCYCTGACAGTAGTGGTGAGAGCATCMGCATTCAGGTACAACAGTGGCTGAATTTCCTTAAATTAAAATCCTTAMATGAAAAGTGCAGACATGGCATTGTCCTGAGAGTGTACTCCAGAACTCAAAGTCCTACCAGATTTAGGCATCTGTCCCAATGACTGACCCACATCTCAGTCACTTTAATGAACCATTCCCACGGACTGCAAAGCCTTTGCTTGCTCCTTGCAGAACATAGAGAAAAGGCATTCTGAGTGGCAATACCATCAAACAGGAAAGGCAAGAAACTCCAAGCTAAAGTTTTCCTCCTGGTGACAAGTGAAGCAGGTGGTGGTGTTTTCAGGTAGTGCTGTCAATCAGACTTRCCCCTGTATTTGGACTTCTCACAGCTTGTCCTTTGGAACTGAAAGGTGCACGTCCATCTCCTGCCAGAAACGAATTTGTCAGAACTCTGCCAAAAACATTCAGCTCTTATTGACATTTAACTTTTCCCCTTTTGTCTGCAATGATAACAAGAGTATCCCCTTATCAATAGCACCTGGATAGCTACTCTGCTCTGTGAATCCAAATTTAGAGCAACCTTCTAATTGTTTCTCTCTCGCCAGAATTCTTCTTGTTTTTGCTGCATGACAGTAGCACCTAAAATACAAGCTGACATTCTGCTACTATTCAGGGCTGTCCCACTTTAGCAAAAAAGGACATAGTCAGGCTTCTCAGAGATATTCAGCACAATCCTCAATAATGCATGGCTTTAATCCAGCCCCATTTTCCGGAGATAAATTGTTGTCACACCAGAAACCTGAACCACCCGCATCCATGGAGAAGTGAGACTTTGGAAGGCTCAAGGAAAAACAGTCTTCTTGTTTTTCAGTGGTTTAGGTGGAAAATAACTTCTGACACTTGCTACCAAAGAGTTTTAAGTCTTTATTCATTCAGATAACAGAGACATTGATCAATGGCTGTCCTGAAACCATGCATGTATTATAGAGGAAAAGAGTAGAGTTTCCTATTATCCAGCCTAAAAAAAGAAGCTGGCTGTGGCTGAAAATCAGGCATACACTGTCTATTAGGTAGATTTTTTAGCTCTGCATTAAATATTTACAAGTTCTTCAGTCATTCTTATGCCTTTRGACTTCTTGTATTTGTTCTTGTGTCATATGAAGGTCACATCACCAATGTTGRTTAAATAGATGAAGCAGTTCAGTATTGGCTCAGTTTTATTTCACTGAAGGCAATGGTGCTTACCCAACCTAAATAGGCCCATTTTTGTCTCTTCTGCAAGCTTCCTCAGTCTGAGAGATCTGAAACATTGYTCATCTCTACATTTGTGCCCCACCCTTTAAAGCCACCATGTTTGCACTCACAGCCCCCAATTCCTCTATTTGAGCTCTCGTGAGTGTTCTCACTGCTGTGTGTTACATGAGCTCTCCCATGGCTATCAAAGGCATGGTACAATCTGCTCTATTGGCACAGTCTGTGGATTTGTGGAAGTGAGAGACCAAGTAAGGAATTCTGGGTGGGAGACCAGGAGCTAGGGATGGCCAAGATCCATGCTGAAGGGCTTGGGGCAGTTGAGGCTTGAGAAATAGATAGAAATGTCTAAAAACATCCAAGTCCCAGTTCTTGGCCATCCCAGAAGGCAATGGACAGCCTCTGCTGTGTCTTCTGTCTTCAGTGTYTGTCAAATGTGAGGACAAACCTGCTGTCACAATTACATCTTCTGTCCAAAGGGATTTGTGCTGTGATCCTAAAAGCTCCAAACTGATTTATTACTTTTAGACAGAGGAACAGATCATCTGTGATTTTCTCAAGCACAAGATAATGCAGATCCCAAGTTGAAAAATAAGTAAGAATGTAATCAAAAGCAATCTGTGGTGAGCTGCACACTGTCCACAATGTCATCTTTTCCAAAACACTACTGTTCAGCCTCTGAGTTTGATACTTTTACATTTTAAAATTGACATTCCATAGGAAAGATGGTACAAAACACAAGTGGAGCTAAAGCATCCCAGMCATTTCCAAAGATTCACTTGGTCTTTTCGACATCATGCTGTCATTCTGCTACAGTCCTTCCTTTCTGCCTCTCTTGTCTTGAGTATTGGAAACCAGAAGTTTACCTGCAAAGACAGAAATATCATCTGTATGATAGTATTACCAAGTTAAGATTACTCAGACACCTGTACAGTCAGTACTGAGGGCTGTAAAAAATACAAATTTAAACGAAGTGTATGTGTCTGCAGCTATCTATTTGGGTTTCCCATAGGTATATGCACATGTGTTTGTTATTTCCATCAGTGCATGTATATATGTATATGTATGTACAGGATAAATGTTTTTGCAGGCCAAAAGTTCTGTTTCCTAATGGTATTTGCAGTCACACTGTTTTAAAACAGAAATATTGCATTTTGCTAAGCAACACCTGAACACCTTTCTCAACATTTAGAGGCTGCTCTCACTGCCAAGCACTTGCTGTCTAGATTGCAAGAGTGCTTAGTGCTTTTTAAATTCTCCTGAAAACAAAGTTTCTTCTCTGGAGAACTCTGGATCCGAGAAGTATTTTCTTGCCAGCACAGAGTTATTTGAGCATACTGATGTCCTGTCTGAGGCGTGAGTGTTGAAGTACAGAACAAAACAATTTGATGATCTAATCTTACCATTAGGCAACTTGTCTCTGACTCCTGAGCACTGGGGAAAGTCTATTAGCACATAACTGAAGTTAACACGTGTTTCAGTATTTCCTGGGTCAGGCTACCACCCAGTGAGAAGATTTATTTTTTTCCCCAGAGCTGATGGCTTACCGTTCTTGCAAACATGTTCTTCCCAGTTTTCTCTCGTAGCTTTGCTCTTTTTTTGAGTAATTTTGCATGCAAATAATGTATCCGTTTCATCTCAGTGTCAGGATAAAAGGAAGTTGACACCAGTAYTTTAAGTTGGGTCAGGAGGCCAGAGAATAGCCCAAAAATGATTAAGAAGAAGACAATGACTCCAAGCTGGATCCATGTCGTGGAGAGAGTGAGCTCGGGATGAGGGATGCAGTTGTGCTTAAACAAAGGGATCTTGAAAGAACCATTCTTTTCTATATGTTCTTTCTTTAAAAATATATAGCTGTTCTCATTCTTCTGCAAAAGAAAAGGGGAAAAAAAGGCATTGGTTATAATAATGATTCCCTCCTTTCTTCATATTTTTCCCACTGGACATTCAGATTTACAAAGGACCATAAATCAACTAGACCATCCAGTGTCTATGTATGGTATGCTCAAAACAATATATTTATTGGTTATTTGTAAATGTTTTGGACTGTGTTTTCATTATTTCTTTTGGGACAGTGTCCATCATTTCAGTCTGTTAAGAACTTACTTCTCAGTGGCTCTGATGGGGAAATAGTTCGCTCCTCTGGTTATAATGGTTTCATATTTTTGCATTGCTATGACTCTGCTCAGATCCCTGAACAGGGAGTGGCCTGAGAGCAAAACTGCAGAGCAAAGTGTCTGTCCCTTTGGCTTTGTCTCAGCAGATGATCAGCACTGCTTCCACGCCATGRTGGTTTAACATCACCCAGAAATTAAACCCCAAATAGGTCACTCCGCTTCTGGTAAGAGAGGGACAAAGGCAGAGGGGAGGGGTGAAAGCAACAAGCAATGGAATGAGAGATGTGCTGTAACAGCAGCAATATTAATAACAAAAGTGTATAAAAAGAGAAGGTGGTTTACCCACAAAAGGTATTCACAACCTTGGCTTAGTTCCAGATGGCCCTGGGGCAAAGACAAGGTGATGGCTCTTCCCGTGCCTGGCACCACATGGCTTTCCCCAGAAAAAGACAAGGTGGCAGGCGCTCACCACAGTACTCTCCCTGTCCCCAAGCTCGGAATGTCAGAAAACCACGACAGACAAATCCCCAAAAGCAAGATTGTCTGTGTCACCCACGCCACTGCTTCGGACGCTGGACTCAAGTCACGGCAGCTGCTTCCAGTACYGGCCCTGCTGCTGCTGACCACTCCACTGAGCTGCACTTCTCCTTGCAGCTCTGCTCAGACTCAGATGGGCTCGGGCTCCCCTCTGCTGCTCTGTTCCCACACCATATCTGTGAGTCAAGTCTCAGAGGAACAGAAGAGGATGGGCAGCAGAGGATAGGGAGGGCAGGGGCAGGGCTGATCCTTCCCAATGGAGAGAGGGAGGCAAAAATCACACATCCAGGGGTGCTCACACCTGAAACCACACCCGCAGTGATGCTGTGGTACAGAACATCAACCCAACCATGTCCACACAGCTCTAAGCCCTGTCTCCTCTCTGCAGCCAGGCACCAGCCCAGCAGTGCTCTGACCAAAGGCTGTCACACAAGTGAGGCTGCCTGTCCTCCCGTAGGTGCCTTCGCTTAGAAGAGCTGATGTCCTTTGCTGCTCATGGATTGAAGCGCTCAAGAACGGGGTAAATTGCTGCTGGGACCATGCTGCCAACTATCTGCCCTGTGTGCAGCAACACTGCAGGGACACTGAGTCACCCAGGCCTCATTTCTGAGCATGACAGAGGAATATACAACTCTCCTTCGTGGCTCTTCTAATCACGGTGCAGAGGCCAGGCACTTCTGTTAGAAGTTCATTGGACAAGTCAAGTTCCCAAAGCATGCCGCCCATTTTCAGCCTGTTAGCCTTTCCTTGACTTTCCTGCTCCAAACAATCTCAGGACMTTTTATCCCTAAATTGAAACCAATGTATAGGCAAGGAAAAACTGCATTAGAAACTCAAAATGAAGCAGGGGTACCAGTGAATGGAGAACTTTACTGTTCATGTTAATTAATAAACATCTCAAAAGTCACTGAGTCTGTCCTGTCTACCCAGCTTCCTGGACTGCCTGAGATCAGCAGCCCTGGGGCTTGTTACAACAAATCTGTTGAGACTAACTTTTACATTCTAATGTAATTAGCTTTCCCTGCGGAACTAGAAACAACCTGATGATGGCATGGTTTTCTGTTGTGAAGGAGTCAACCAGCTTTCCACATGAGTGAACAGTGCAGATAAAGAGAGCAAATTCATAGTACAGGATCCATGAATCAGCCAGATATGGTCATCTTTACTTTGCACTAAAGGCATCACTGCAGCGGTGAAATCTCCACCTTTCAGAGTATTCAGACAAGACCCTGAGCAGTTTGATCTGTCTCTGAAGTTTGCCACAGAATCACAGAATATTCTGAGTTGGAAGGGACCCACAAGAATCATCAAGTCCAGCTGTTAGGTGAATGGCCCATATGGGGATCAAGCCCACARCTTTGGTGTTACTAGCACCATGCTCTAACCAGTTGTCCTTGTTTTGGGCATGAGCCTTTGGTCTTGATGGCCTCCAGATTTACTTCCAATCTAATTACTCTGTGCTTCTCTATGCTGTTGCTGCTCCACCTCCTAGAAGAACCTAGGGATTTTGGCAAAGAGTTATTATTTTGTGTCTATGAACCCATGTATGCAAGTGATGAACTCCTCACAACACACAGTTAAAGAAGGATTGGCATCTCTTATATCATTGTCACAGTGATTTTTGACTATAAAAATAGTGCTTCACAAATGACAGGTTTGTGAATTTCCAATTTTTCAGCTTCKGGTTTTCTTCACAGAAATAAATGGAAGAATGAAGGTCCTTCTTCTAAAATTTACCATTCTCTACAAATATGACAATGCTCTGGAAAGAATGTTCCATCCAACATATGCATCTGTAGAGCTAATGGCCCTTTTTGAAAKGAATGATATTCCAGGAAAGAATTTGTGGCTCACTGGCTATATGTCTGCTATTGCAGCTGCTGAAGATGAAGGGAAATTTTTCAACATTAAAGTAAGAAATATAGGTACTGATAAGTACTTACATTCTGAGAGAGGCTGAGCTGAATGTCTAGATCTGGTACTTCTTGGAGATATTTGTTCACAGACATAATTAACCAATAAAACAAAAAGTCTACTGCAGCAAACAGAAGCCAGATGCAAAGATGAATAATTACAGGAAGAAAAGAAAACAGCATTTTTTTCCTGTCCTTCCTTGTGAAGAATAAAGATGGGATTGCCACATAATCTTTTCTCTCTTTTCTGTTAAGTGGCAGAAGACAGGGTCTTTGTTGTTGCTTTTGGTGCTCATCAAATGCAATGAACTGTTTTGTGATATAAGTATTCTTAAATTTGGTACTATGACAACCCACAAATTTTTTGATAAAGAGGCCAGTTCCAAACGAAACTAGAAAAATCCCAACTATAGGCAGCASTTTCTGACCGATGTAGGGCAGTATATTCAACATAAAAGATATCTGGTTAGCAATTCTCTGGATTTCTTGCTCTGTGTCATTTAGCTCTTGTTTTAATGCATCATCTGAAATGGAATAAGATGGTGTGAATTTGTGCTTTAGGACCACAATATCTTTAGATAGCTCAGCAGGAAGCTTGGCCTCCTTGTAAATCCATTTTATTGCCTCAACATAATATTTTATCAAGGCAAATTGCTCATTCTTTAAATGACAGGTTACACTGTCTGCCAGAACCTTTAGGTTGTGAAAAATATTTTGGATGTTGTTGGCCACCACAACACCCATGCCAGCAGTAATAAGAGCATCCCTGCCATTTTTCAGTCCACAAGAAAGGAGGAACAGGACACTAAAACAGCGCAGGTGCTTGAAACAGAAGAGCATGATAGAAAGCAAAACCCAGATTAATCCAGAAATCAGTAATGGCCCCAGAGAGTTGTGTGCCAAGGAGAAGTGCATGCTAAGGAAAAAAAGAAAGCTGGAGAGGAAACCAACTGCAAAGCAAATGGCAAAAAGCTGCATCTGATACTTCCAGCCAGGCTTCCTTTCAGATATAAAAACTTCCCATGCTTTCTGTGCTATTGAGGCCAATGTTTGCATTTTCTTCTGACTGTTGCTGACACTGCAACGGCTCAAACTAAAAGGAAAAGAGAAAGAAAAGYACTGTTATTTACAGGGCCACACTACTGAAAATGGTGTGCTTTAACTGGCYCTCCAATACTTCTTCCCATTGCAAAACACGCAGGCCTGACTCACATGGGGCTGAACTGCCACACATGAGACCCAAATGTGTCCCCAGTATCACAGATACAAATATTGAAGAGGTGACTCTACAAGGATTTCTGTCTTTTGTCCTTTTATGTTTTGCACACTTTGATTTCTTGTTAGCTATGCAGAAATAATGGTTCACGTGTATGTGTGTRTGTTTATGAGGCACAAGCCTCCTGCAGCACTCATTGCCCCCACAGGCTTTGCCTTGTAGGCACCCAGAAGGGAAAGAGAGGAGCATGGAAATTCCTATAGGTACCCCAATGAAGGGGAGCATGGCTCAATCTGCGGGGAGCAGAAAAATACATAAGAAGTTCCACCTGATCTTGAGGAAAAACTTCTTTATTCTTGTTACGTCCCCAAAAAGACATGGCTTTTAAAAGGACTTGTGGTTGATCATATACTCTGAGTTAGACACACGGAAGAAATACTGACAAGATATTCTCAAGAGGTCAAAACAACTGAAAAACTTTACTGGCAGCTTTAGAAAATCAGRGAACTTTGGCAAAAGATTTAGTGCAACATTCAATCAACATAAARCACTTTTCAAACTACCAACTTAGCAAACTCTAAGACAGTKTGATATTAAGKTACTCAAAAATTCTGAGAAGAAARAATTAGAAACAGAAAGCGAGAAAGACACAAAATACATAGGAAAGGACGTACAAATCTACCACTCCTGGGTTCCAGTGATGTTCAGATGACAGAAATTCCACGAGGAGGGAGAGTCAAGATGTGTTGGCCTCATGTTCTGCTTTAAACGCCCCTTGGCATTCCTGGACCCTTTGCCAGGTGGGACTTCCAATCATTTGGCCCACTCAGGAGCTGGGAAARGGGCTCCAGGGGTTGGGTGTGGAGCATTGCCTCCAGTGTGCAGCCAGGCTGGGATACAGGCTCTGGGGAYGGGGGGAATRGGGCAGGGCACTGCATTACCAGGGCAAAGCTCAGCCTGCCCCTTTCCCCACACACATGCACCCCAAAATGTCTCCAGACATCAGTCATTGCAGCCTCTCATAACCGTGAGGGTGTCCAGGCACTGGAACACGCTGCCAGAGTTTGTGGAATCTCCCTCACTGCAGATACTCAAGAGCCATCTGGATGCAATCCTGTGCCATGTGCTCTGGGATCATCGAGCAGGGAGATTGGACCAGATGACCSACTGTGGTCCCTTCCAACATAATCATTCTGCCATTTCCTGTTTAACCCTTTCTAACCCTAACTGCTTGTGCTTGCCACCATCTCTCCTGCCTAGCAGCATGCCTGTTACATAAATTCCAGAGTATTTCTGCGATTCAATTCACCTTGAAAGGAGACAGTTCAGTGCTCATCTTTCCTTCTTTTAAAATATATTTATAGTGGTTTGTCCAGAAATGCAAGGTCAATTCATATGCATCAATATATAAATTTTAACATACTAGAATAAATGAGATATTAATTAAATAAAATAAATAGTGGTTTCTTAAATAGGGAACAGTTGTATTTGCAAAATATATCCTGAAGAGAAGTCTTTTGTTTAGCTTGAACACAGCAGGTAGCCAGGAACTAAACTGTAATTTTGTACACACACTSTATTTTACTAGCACTGGACTTTGTGAGTCCTGCTGGCATTCACTGCACCATTTTCCACTTCTTCTCGTTGTAATTAGTTATTACTTGTGTCATTATCTGCTTTGCATGCAATGGTGAGCATGGTGGGATCAACTATCCATGCCCAGCTGGGACCTTCTTGGACTGATGTTCTGCTTTTCCTGGGCCTTACTTGGGCAGGATCCTTTACAGTGCTGAGGACAGTCCTGACAAATGCTGAGTGTCTTCTGTGTTTAACAACTTCAGCACAGGTGAAMAGTGGGCAGTAGGCTCTCAGGGTGGGTTTAATTCCTGGCACCATCACAGGGCCTGGGAAGGCTGAGAAAATTGCTTCCCTCCACGGCCTAAGTGAACTCAGCTGTAAATGAAGTATAAGAGCAATTAGCAGGTKCTTCACAGGAACAAAATCAGCCCCGGAATTGAGTAGGAGTTGCTATGTTTGGAAAAGTGYTGCAAGGAAAATGGAGAGTCAGCACAGGAGCCACAGGGCTTCAGCTTTRCCACGAGCAGAGCTGCCCTTCTGCTTATGTGGATGGTCTGCTTTGTCCCCTTTCTACTGAAAGACATTTTAAGGAAACATRACCAAAAAGGAGATGTTCATGATCCTGGAGTCAAGCAGAACCAGACCTAACAGCCACAAACTTTGTCAGCRAATCCTGTACTTCCTTGATCAAATTGTTGAACAGTATGTGCTGCCACAATTTCTTTGTAGCTCTAAGAAAAATTGCCTTGCACAGGGAATACATCTGGCATTCTGTTCTTGATTTAAGAAGCCTTAACAACATAAAATGCAAAAAGGCTAGCATTTATCTAACACCATCCAAAAACATCCATGTGAGAAAATAGCACATCCTGAGTTTTCTTTAACAGCACCAATCTCACTGCTCTCAGGCACAGTTTTTACATAGTTTTGAGTGTTTGTATGTATGGGTATGGTGAACTTGGGTTAATGCTTATAAGCATTCAGGAAATAGCTGCAATATGTTTCTGAGATATTGGAATGACTGCATCCTTAAATTTTACAAAATTACCTCTGGACTGGGAGGCTGGAGACTTGCAAAATATGGACAGAACTTGCAAATAATGAAGAAGTTTCCTTTTCTGGGCTGAGTCAATGCTGTTACATGAGATCCCTGCAGTACTCAGAACACACACAGKAGGTTTGTCCTTAAGCTGCATGGAAGGGCACTGTAAGGACCCAGTGAATTTTGGAGCCTGTGGATGCTCAGCTGTCCCTCTATGGTCACTGAAGGCTGTGAAAGGAGCATTCCCACCCCCTCCAGAGCCCATCTCCAAGCTCAGAGGTTTCCAGGGCAAGAGTCAGCTCACAGTGTGCATCTCTGTGCCTTGTCTGACACCTCAGTTTTGCCCCCACCAGGCATCAGCAACAGGCATRGATATTCAGCATCAAATACAGGAGAATTGCTCAAAAGAAGAAAACACTAAACGTAAAAAAAAAAAAAAATGTTTGGAGGCTGAATATTCTTGTGTCACCAGGCACTTAAACAGCTGTGAATGCTTGGGAAAGGAATATAATACTCTGGTTTAGACGTAGAAATAAATTTTTGGCACCACTAAAGAGGCTACTTCAGAGCTTAAAGAAATAGTAAACTTTGAGAGCTTTCTGGAATGATTGCTCTTTAAAATATAAATCACAAAAACTCTCCTGAAGTTGTTAGGTGTAGTTAGCATAAGGAAAGAATTATTCTTGGAAAGTAGTTTCTTACTCTGAACTGCCAATTTCTTTCCACCATAGTTTCTAGTGGTGAGAAACTCCCCCCACAGAGGGGAGCTGGAAACTCTTGTGCTCTAGTTCTGCTTCTGTATCTGATTTTTAGTTGAGTCTAAGGGGAACCTCTCTATGCTTAATTTTCCTCCCTAGGAAATATTTACTTAGCTCTGGAAGCATGATATGCATCTACCATATGGCACACTGGCAGGAGTAATTATAAAAACAAATTCTCCAAAGGAGCCTCTCTGGCAAGGAGGTTGGGCACAGTTCTTAACTGTGAGGTCTCACAGTTCTTGCCATGTACTGAATTTAATGCAACATCTTTAAAAGGTATTGTTCTAGTTTAATTTTAAACTAAAAATTTTAAAGCATTTTTAASATCTTGCTTGTGATATTTCAGATATGGCTACAGATTTGGATAAGCAGAAGATATGTACATAGCATCAAGGGTCCCTATGTACTTTTTTTCATAGTATGGGTTTATGCAATGTATGATTTCTTCCCTGCCTTCACTGGAGACTCCACATTCATCATCCAAGAGATCGTGGCTGCCTCTGCTATCCATTTAGTCCTGTCCTGCTCACCCTGCAGCTGAWGATGGTTTGCTACAGATAGAATGGAATAGAACAGGATAATTGAGTTGGAAGGRCCAACCACATTCATCTAGTCCAACTGCAATAAATTGAAACTCTGAATATTTACAGAGAGCATTTGTGAAAYCTTCTCTGCCCAGGCTATTGCTTGCTTAGAGCTGAAGAGCAGGTCTACATTTCTAGTACRTGGATTAGCCACCCATGCAAACACCTTGCCAATTTTAATGAAATGGAAGAAGCAGGTGTCTCCTAAAGTCATATTGTGAGTAAAATAAYGGGATTTACTAAATAATTAGAGTTTTTTCAACAGAGACACAGCTGATTTGGCAAAGCATGAAAAAAAAGGAGTCAGATCTCTAAGTCTATTTTCTATTTTGATACAGACCTAAGTCAGGCAAAGAATGCATTTGCCATTGAGAAACATTAGGTTAAATGGGAAACTTATATTCCATTAATGCTCAAGCTTCACAATGATCTTTGCCTGCCTTCAGCTACASAAAGATCTTTGTCTCCTAAGTCCTGTTGGGATTTTATACAGGAATTAAAGGAGAGAAACCACACAGTAAGAATATAAAAACAAATATTTCCTTTTTTTTTGCAGTTTCAGAAGCCTGAATCTAGCCTGAATCAGTTACATTGAAATGTAAGAAAACTACTTCCCATTTTTGGATATTGCAAAAAAATCCAGTGCTGAACTGTGGCATAGTAAAAGCAAAAATACAGGAGGGAGTCGCACATTATTTCTTTTGGTCAATGCAGGACATTTAATAGAGAAATAAAAGCCCAATCAAAAATCCAGCAACATTACTGTAGCTMTCCCCAGGGCTTCATTGACACCCTCATCATTTCTCGTGTCCACATTATTTGCTTTTAGCTGCATGAGGAAGGAAAGTAAATGGTAGTTTAACACATTGAACAGAAGGGATGACTAAAATATCTATTCATTTATGTGTACAAAGGAACTTGAAACACTAAACAACACAGCAATGCAAATAGAACAATTTATACATAAGCAAAAACAAACAAACAAGCAAAAATAGCAAGTGATTCAGATGTGGTTTTCTTCATGTATTGAAAATGATAGCTTGGGAAAATTCTGAACACTGCAAGATATTAAAAGCTTTTTAGGATGCCACAAATTGATTAAATGCCRTCTAGTACCACATGTCTATAGCACTGGGGGTTGGACTAGATATTTTTAAAGGGTCCTTCCAACCCTTCTGTGATGTCCACATCTAAGCTGTCTATATGTCAATGAAAATAAAAAGGCATTCACCCAGAACTGTCACTTCAGACCTTTTGTAGAAGTCCACCCTCGCAGAATGTGGATTGCATTCTATGAGAACTTTTCCTCTAGCTGATCTGGCAAAAGTGTCTGGGTTWCTCAGACAGAGCTGTCCAAAGCCGGGGGAGATTAACCCCTTCCTGTGTTTCCTAATTGCCAGCCCAGGTTGCATTTGACTAAGCTGGGCACTCAGAAGGACCCAGAAAGGTGTTGTGGGCAGCCACAGGATATGGGCAGCTATGGAAGGGACATAGCACAAGAAATCAAATTTTCTCACAACTCTATGGGCTGTATTAGGAAGCTGTGATGMAACAAACACACAGACAGATTCTTTCCTTAAAGCACTGGAAGGAACAGTTTGGGAGCCCCAAATAGTTTGCCTATTGCCAAAAAGAAGCTCTACAAAACACAGAAAATTCCAATGTGAGTGAYGGAAGGGTACATGAGAGATTATATATTCCTTTCTCCTACACAGAACAGCTCTATACATACTTTTGGGAGAGTTTAGGAGTAAATTGTTTCACAAACTTTAGGAATAGACCCTCCCATCAGTACGGTGACAACAGTTAACTTAAAGCAATTCCTTTAACCTTAGAACAGCTAGCTCAGCCCATGATTACTGTCCAAAGTTCCTTGATATTACCCTGGAAGTGTTACTTACAGGCACTCCTGTAAAGTGCTTGAAGGTTCTCCAYGGTGCTGAGTGTCTCTTGACTTTGGTGAGGAGCCAAGATGTACAGTAGTAAAAAATATCGCATGAGTAATTTTTTTTCCTATACCCTCCCTCAATGAGTCAGACACACTACAGTTTTGAAATTGCTCTGCTTTTGACAAAGATTCATGAGGAAGTAACTTATGCACAAAACCAAAAYAGTATATAATTTGCAAGTGCTACTTTCCACYTTTTTTTTTTTTTTCTGKCAGAGTAATAGATATCAGCAAATGAGTTCAGGCCCCAGATTTCAAAGATTTAATTTTATATTGAGTAATGCTYCAGGTCTAGAACATTTTAGCTATTTTGGTTCTTCCTTTGAAACTAGCAGGAATTCAGTACCCAAATAAATTAAAAACTCTAATAATTTTCACTCCACAAATGTTCCTACTGAGATCTGTGCAAATACTTTTGTAGACAGTCTGTCAGAATATGGTCCTTAGAATAGGCACACCTTCAATATACAATAAATTGTATATACAAATTATATACAATAAGGATAACTGATATACAAGAGGGTAGAACTGCTATGCAGAGGAACTTATGCTTGAACTTTGGCACTTTAACTTTTACTTTAAATCTACTGTTTGTTTCTACAGACACAGTTTACATGTATATTTGTGTGTACAGAGRAGAGAGATAATTCTGGACACCCAGACTGCCCACTTGAAATGGGTCACATATATCCTAACAGTTATTGGACTGATCTGCTAAATCAGTCAGCCCTTTTATTCAGTTGTCATCAGGACCATCTGATAAAGAGGACAACAGATTTAAAGGAAATCAAAGGCTGATACAGCTTCCCAAGGACAACAGCAACAAAAAGAGTAAGAAATGTTACACCTCTATGATACCATTTCACTAACATCCTTCATACCCTGCCTTTATCAGACATTTTCAGAGCTAACTTGCAATTATGGTTTTACTGTTTATGTTTAATCTTTCGGATTCATTTTTCTCAGAAATGTCATAGGTGGTTTGGTCCATTGCAGAGACGTTACSTGCTACACGTAAGAAATTCTAAATTGGAGACTGACTCTCATTTAGACTCTGATTTCAAAGGTCCAGAGCTGTACACCAGTCTTGGTTCTATCCTTGGACTCTTTGCAGAATCCAATCAGCAACTACTGTAATGCTGGCAAGTATGTTATCTATTTGCCCTTGGTTGAGAAGTCCCTGCATGAAATTTTCCAGACAGCTGGTTTTCCATCAGGTACTGATAGCACTCAAGTAGCAGGTTGAGACCAGATTTCCCCTCCACAGAGAAGCCATACCCAGCTCTTCCAAAAGCAGCTACTGAACAAGTTCAGAAAGCTGGCAGACAGCAAGATGAGCATAGCACAATGTTCATAGCATCTAAATTATGCATGATGAAGGGGTATAATTAGATACAGTGGACCATCTATAACTGGAGAAAGTCTCTGATTATTATAGGATGAATGGATGAAATGATCTTTTAGCAGAACATGTCGTTCATATTATGAAAAAAAGGGAAAATTCTCTCAAGGGATGCAGGTAAGTGCATATTAAGTGAGACCAAGACTCCATTGAACCCAATATCTCAGCCCTGATAGCAGCATATGGCAGATGTTTACAGACTCACACAATGGGATTATGGACCATTTGGACATGGTTTAGGGACCCTACATGAGTGTGGGAGGGTTGGACCAAATCACCTCCAGAGGTCCCTTCCAACCTCAACCATYCTTTGATTCCATGACAATTGAGATTCTTCTTTTTATTTTTCCAGCGTCTGAGGCCGATCCGAATGGCAGCACAACCATCTGGAGTATCAGGCACTCCTCTCAGGTTATTCTCATCTGCAGAGCTTCTGAGGGYGCACCCTTTCCAGGTCACTAATGAAGTTTTCTACTGTATTGGCACCAGTCCCAGCTGGGGACACACCACCTGTGARCTCTGTATAACTGAACTGTGTGTCACTGATCCCTCAGCTCCATAGCTCATCCAGTTTCCAATTCCACTCATTGTCCATTATGTCCCCAATATTCTGTCTGTTTGTCCACAACAATATTATGGGAGGCAGAGTGGAAAGCCTTTCTGAAGGYGAGGTAAATGGCACCCACAGCTCTCCCCTCCCCCACTCAATTAGTCACCCCATTGYAGTCTGTCACATTGGGWAACCATGAATTCCCCTTTGGAAATACAGGCTGCACACTCACTGCAAAAGGTTTACAGGATTAGTTGCTTTGTAACCTTTCCAGGAATCAAAATGAGACTGACCAGTTCCCTGGATCCTCCTCCTTCCCCTTCCTCTGCTTTCTTGCACTTTCCAGGAATGTCTCCAAGGCCCCACGGTGTTCCAAAGACAATCAGAAGTGGTCTTGCAGTGACATCAGCCAGCACCCTCAGCACATGTGCACCTCCCATCAGGTCCCATGGGGGCATATTTGGTTAAATGTGCCCTAATTTGATTCTCCTTCACCAAGGSTAAGTCTTTCTTGCTCCACACTTGTCTCATGGGCAGGCCTGGGATTTCTGAAGGYTGGTGTTCCTAGTAAAGGCACCATTCAGTCCCCTGGGCTTTCTGTGTCCTTTGTGACCACCGGGACCCCTCCTGCTCTTCACAGTGGACCAGCATTTCCCCATGTCTTTCTTTTGCTGCTTGCACACCTGTAGAAGAGCTTTGTGCTGCTTTTCACCTGTCTTACCTGATTCAGCTCCAGGTGGGCTTTGGCTTTCCTGCCCCCATCCCTATAGACATCAGATAATATATCTACATTCCTTTTGGTTTGCTCTCCCTGTTTCTGCCTGATCTATGCTGCTTTTAATGTTTAAGCATTTTTCAGGAGCACCTTGCTTGTCTGTGATCATGTTCTGCAGCTTTCCCTCAATTTAGTTAGGATGAATAACACTTGCGCTTGAAGTAAGTGATTTTCTAATATCAACCAGCTCTTCTGGACCCCTCTTCTATCCTGTGCCATATCCCATATCTGAAGAAATCTAAGACATTTTCAACATCCACCAATCACTTGTTGCCAAACACTTTTCCCACCTCTGCATGCAGTCTGAAAAAGACACTGCTTTCCTCACCTGGGATACTGTCTCCTAATCATTTTTTACACAGTGAAATAAAGGAGTTTAGAGATGAAGGTTTTATCTCTTAGCCATGGAAATTTTGCAGCACTTMCTAATTCCTTTGGGACTCCAGGATGAAAAGAGGCTCCCACAGCACCATTGCAAGCAGTGGGAATGTTTAACTYGACATCTCTTCCATGAYTTGTCAGCTGTGCCACTGGAAGTTCATTGATAACAGCCCAAATGCTGGCCAGAGTACCCAAAGTACCAGGCCCAAAGACAAAAGGGGAAGAAAGGCATTTTTACATTCTCTTGGGCTATATTTGAGAAAGTRGTTTATGGTCATCTGGATGGACTTTTCCCACTCTTTATGTTTTCCAGAATAAGGAGTTTTATGGGCAGGCTTTGCCCATACCCACCAGTTTGGATCAAGTGGTTGCAGTGACTGGTAGCATTTCTAGTCTCTTCTAGAGAATCCAATATATTGTAAAGTACATACAGACAATGTAGAAATCAAYCCCCACAGTCTGAAAGTTTCCCAGGGCCATAGCTCCTTTCAGAGATTKTGCATTTTGATAAAGAGCCTCAGCTGCTCTTTCTCAACCCATATGCTGCAAACAGATGTGCTGGTGTCACTGCATTTTTTGGCAGGTTTTTTAAAGCAGAGTATTTTAGTGACCGCTCACAGCACACCCTCACAAACTCTTTTCAGGACCACATTTTCTGGGATCAAGGTGGACATCTGCTGGCTGGTGGTGGTTGAGGCTGCAGGATCACAAAAAACCACAAACTTCTGTTGGGGGAATATTATCTCTAGCAAATATCAGCTGCTGGGGCTGTCTGGTTCCTGGACTTCCCTGCTGACATTGTCACCTACTGGCCACAGTAAAATGGGAGGAACTCACATCTTACAAATTTGAACAAGACTAAAATAATTGCTGTTGGTTTTTCTTCTGCCCTGTCTGACAGTAYGGTACAGATGTTTCTGCACTCAAAAAAAAGTGAGGATCACTTCCAAATTAGTGCATTTCTGACCTCTTTTCCCAATTTTCTTCTTAATCCCTGCAGAATGACTAGCAAAACTTGCTAGCAATAATAAAAAGTATTGAAAATGTCACGGCTCGAGGTCCTGTTGTTCTGGCAGTTCCTTWATACATTTCAACAGATAATGATGTGATTAACACAGTTTTTCATGTTAATTTCAATTGTGATTAGCACAGTCTGGATAACACTGTGCTTCATCCATTGTAACATGCAAGCTGGATGAGTGTTTCTCTGGGGTTTTCTTTAGGRTGCTGAAGATTGTTTCCTTTCATGGCTGCTGGGTGTGGCAAAAACAAAGCAAGTTCAGAGTTCTGAGCAGCTCATCTCATTGAAAGCACTCCCCATTCTGCTTTGCTCCCTCCTACCTAAGGAAGACCAGCCAACAATAGTCCTTCCTTGTGGCTGGCTTCCAGAGAGCAAGGAAAGAAACAAACATAAACATTTGTAAATATTTGCACCCTTGTTTTTGAGTCATGGCTTTAATTATTGTTTCTCTTTTACTGCTGCAGCAAAAATTTAGATTAAAATAAGACAATTTCATTTTATTTTCTAAATATCCGAGGAAATGAAATAATGACAGTGGATTGTTACTCCCAGTGAGCAGAGCTCCCCTGGATGAGCAGTATGTCTGGAGCCAGCAATGAAACAGMGATGAGTAAATGGTTCTTGGATTGGATCAGGATTGTAGAAACTCAGTTCTGAGAAGGCCCAGTGAAAAACCCAATCCAAATACTGCTGAGCTTGGGTAAAGCTTATGTTTAATGCTGGTAGCTGAAACTAATTTTGCTTGTGTCTATAAAAACACTGATTGGATGTTTGCTATAAAGAACTATTCCTGTAGGCAGAGCTGGGGAAGGCTCCTAGAAGTCTCCAGGAAAGTAGATTAGCAGGGAGTTTTCAGCTGACTAATTGTCATTGATGGCCACATAAATGCTTCTGACTTGGTTCCAGGAAAATGAAATCTTGATATCTCTCTATGGAGTCTTGATTGAGTGTTCACCAGATATCACAAAGTGGCTGCCCAAGGCACAGATTTATCACATCCTTCTTTTTATGCAAGCTGGAAATGCCTCTCTTCCCTGCTATAAGTTRCTTTACTTTGTTTATATTTCATAACCTCTTCTACGTAGGAGATGCCACTTCCAACARATTATAGAGCCAGCTACAGCTGCTCCCTCCAAATGCAGGGAGAATAGACATTTCAAATGGAACATAAAATCAAAGTTTAAAAAAGCACTGGTAGCAGTTTCACAGTTCTAATGAGGAGCTGCACCTGCCAAACTAGCTCTTCYGAAAAAGAGGATACAGCATCCATGAGATCCTGGATTAAGGGGTCTGTAACATTAACCTTATTTGGAAAAAAATGCTGGTTGGTTCATGGCTGCCTGTGGGATTCCTGCCCTTCACCCCACAGACTGAACTGTTGAGCAAATTCATGGGCACATACTTTTGGGCTGGAGTTTTGCCTGGTGCAGTCATGTACCTTGTTTTGGATTCATGTGAGTCCCTGGCCTGAGCATTCCCACTCTCCTTAGCATTATGTATCCAGCTGCTCATCTATTCCTGCTTCTACTCATTTCAAAATCACTCTGCTTAGAAAAAAGTATATTATTAAAAACCCTTAAAGTAAGTGGTATCACTTTGACCCTATTGGACTGGCTAGAGATTGAGCAAGAACTTGTTCCAGAAAATATGAGAAGGGAAGTATTCTCTGCCTAGTCACAATTATGGGAATGGGCTGGGAAGGACGCAGAAAGTTCTCAGGCTGAAGATGCTGTGTGCTCTCCTGCTTGGTGGGGTGCACTTGGGGATACTCACAAGGCATATTTCCAGATTAATTTCATCTTTAAAGACCCTCAAACTACTCATACATTGATAACTGATTTTTAATTCCTTTTTTTTCTTTTGTGTTTCCACCCAAATCTTCACTCAATATCCTATTATCTCCTACAGCAAAGCAAAAATGCACCAGATATAAGAATTAAATCCTTTAAAGGACTCCAAGGAATGAAAAACAAGTAGSACATGCCACAAAAAGGCTTTGCCCCAGACAGTTACTCTGTAATGAAATACCAAACAATCCCAATCTAATTTTTTATAATATATGCTATTCCAGATAACTGAAGCCAGCATTGCTCCAGTGAAGATGCCCAAACAACAAAGACTGACAAAAAGATAAAGGAAAAAGGTTATATGGAAAAAAAGAGAAAAATGTAATAACAGAAATTGTTGGCCCATATCTTACCAGGAAATCTGATACATTACTAATAAATTTCTTACTGTGTGCTATGAAAAGAATCAGTGAGATAAGGGAAGAAATAATGTATCCAAGGAACAGCAAGTAGATAGCAATCTTAGCTTAGAATAATGTAAGTCGAATTTGTAATGGATCTATCAAAGCATCTGTCTGTGTTGCTATAAAACAGGTCTGGCATTTCCATTTTTACCSCTCAGTTACTTTGATGACATTTATAACTTTGCTAACCTGATTGAAACTTGCAGTAAAGTATTATTTTCCAGTCTTGCTTGGATGTTTGGGTATTGTAAGTGACTAATAAGAAAGTGCTTTCTGACAAAGAAAAAAGAAAAAAAGAAAAAAAGAAGAAGAAATACGGCAGCCTGAGGCTTACAAGACAATACTTGCACAGTTCTTTCCAAAGCCTTTCCTTGTGTTGCCTGTTTCTAACCAAAGACTGAAATTTCTGTCTTCTGCTTTCTGCCTTTCACATGGTCTCGCTAAAGAATGTCTTTTTTTTATATTAAAAGAAATGATGAGGGAGGAAGTGGTTGATGCAATGAAGTTAGTTCTTGTGCACAATGAATATGTGATACTAAAACCAGTATAGAAATAGAGTGTTTTGAGAAAGAAGAAGTGGTAAAACAAAGGGGAAGGCACAGAATGAAACCCACAGAGCATCGTAAACAAACCTCAACACATTTGAGTTTGCAGAGTTATGGAAGTATTTAGACTTTCCTGAGACATTAATATGTGGTGTTATGGGTTCCCATCCACCCTGTAACTTCACAGGTCATGTTAATTATAATTAATTATTGGTTTGGGTTGGAAGGGACCTTAAGGATCATTTCATTCCACCTTCCCTGYCATGGGCAGAGGCACCTCCCACTAGGCCAGGCTGCTCAAAGCCCCATCCAGCCCAGCCCTGAACACTTCCAGGGATATGGTATCCACAGTTTCCCTGGGCAACCTGTGCCAGTGCCTAAACACMCTCATAGTGAAGATTKTCTTCCGAATATCTAATCTAAATCTACCCTTTGTTAGTTTAAAATAAAGACTTTGTGCCTTATGGAAGCAAGCAAAGAGAGATGGCACAGCAGCCTCAGCCTACCAAGTAGAAGTTGCAGCTCATGACAATTCTGGGCAGGAGGAAGAGARCTCAGACATGGATAAGTTAAACTTTTATTTATAAATAATCTTATAACACTAGTAAAAAGTAAGRTCTCAGTGAAAAACTGAAAGGTGGGATCCTAATTTTCTTCTGACCTATACAGAATTTTTTGACCCCAAAATTTACTAATAAAGTTAGAGGATTATCTGTAAGACACCTTAAAAGAAATCTGGTRTACTGCAAAAGTAAAAGAAGAGCATTTACTTATTGATGATATAAATACTGCTAGTTGCCTGCCAAGAGTGGAAAATGGAAGAAATTTTCTGTGGTTATACACTTTTTTCCCTTTGGATCTTAAACTGATTCATTGTAAGTTTTAAAGTAAGTCTGGTACAATGATTGCAGCAATTAATTATTTAAGTTGTTACAAGTAAACACTCAGCATACATCAAATKAAGCAAAATATAAAATCCAGCATTAATGGTAAAGTTTATGATTTATAAGAAAAGGAGTTTCTATTCTTGAAGATGTACTTCCTTTTGCATTTTTATGAAAAGCAATATTCAGGCTTCCCGTATATTATCCTTTCTTCAGTAATCACAACTTCAATCAGCATTTGTCAACATTTGGACTTTGTTAGGAAGAAAACAGCTTGTCAGCCATTTCCTTTCGTGCAATCAGGCAAAGACTGTTCAAGATGAGACAAGCCAATTTGGAACTACAAAACTTTCTGTAAATATGGGCAAGATTGGGGGAAACAGGTTTCAGCATGAAAGATTTCTCAAGTAACAGGGAATTTGAGAGAAAATAGGGGAGRAGGCTTTGAGGAAGACAACTTTCCAGTTGAAGTTAGCCAGTCAGAGCCTGAGTTTTCCCCAAGTACTGAAGGAGCACAAATGTGCCAACACCAGGCAAACATGAGTAAAAACTGATATTAGCAAAAAGATTTATAGGAAAGGTAGCTGTCTTGAGGACATTTTTTGTGTTGAATTGTAATTGCTAATGGGATGAATTACACTGTGCTGAAAGAGCTCGGTAATAGCTGTAATACTTTTAAGGATCATTTAGAGACACCAGCCAAACGTCTGGAAGCAGGACAGGGAGAGAGCCTGGGGCTGGTTCCTCCCTCCCCTGTGAGAACCTGCGGCAGTGGAGAAAAGAGTTTGCAAAGAGACTTAGCCTGGGATGTGCTCAAAATCTGAAATGTAGATTATACCATATTTTAAAAGCTCTGCCGTAGCATAATTAAAGTCAATAATTCTTGCTGAAACACTTGCTCCAAGCTGGCAAATGCCCTATTTTGTACTTTTCAGTGTTCCCAAAGAAAATATCTATGCTATGACATACTTATTGCATTTTCTTTGCTTTTGGCATGCTGTAAATGTRATTCAATTGGATGAGAGTAAAGGAAGATGCTCAATGCACTGTAATTACTTTTCCTATTTCTTGATTTATCATCTCTCAATGGATCTTCTCTCTTCATCACAATTATACTGAAAGCTCTTTATTTTTATGTCTTTTCCATAGAGATTGTTTAAATATGAATGAGATTAAATGACTGTTAGAGAAAGTGAATCCAAGTCTTCTCAGTAACTTGTTTCAGTGAATTTTCATAGAAAGATTTATATCTTATTTACTGGAAAGAAAAAAATCCTTTTGATATCTTTAGTCAGAYTGATTTGCTACCATTTATTTAGAACACCAATGCCATGAGGAGTTTAATCTTGCTCTAGTATAATGAGTAATATTGAAGTCTGTTAGRTATTAACCCTGTATTTCCTCTAGTTTGCTAAATGTTCATTAAAATACAATTTGCTTGTTTCATGTTTTTAACAGGATAGCCTTTTTATTTCTAAGTGTCACAGCTCTAGTGTCCCTACTCCCTCTCTTCCTTGGAATTTATTTCTGTTTATTTGGGGTTTTGTTTGCTTGTTTGGGTTTTTCTGGGGGAGGGTTTTTTCCATTTTGTTTGTTTTTTGGTTTTTTTTTTGCTTTTTTTTCCCCCTATCCAGGACACATTTCTTCTTTTTCATATAATATAAAGAAAACTTCCATGCTGTCTTGACTAACAGCCGCTGGGCTTGTGGTGGGGGTGTGGAGTTGGCTTCCTAAGGATCATTTGAAGGATTTTGCCCCACACATGTGTAAAGCTGTGTAACAACTCTATGCACATTTGAAGTTTACTTGACCTTTTGTACATGAAATACTTATCCGCCCTCCAGGGCAATTCTTTGATGGCCCTTTCTCATGTGTTCTTGCATTTAATGAATTGCTTCTCAGTTTCAGAGTGGCAGGGTGTGCCTGTGTGTGGGTGTGTGTCAGAAGAAACATAAAACACTTTTAGAGCCTGACTAAAATTTTTTCCATTTGTCTCGGAGTTGCAAGGGATAAGAAGASCAAAGCAGCTCTTCAGCTGATGGCACCTGGTGGATGTCAGTGGGAYACACATTACTGACTGTGCCATAAGGCACGTTTGAGTGGGCAGGCAGGGTCTTCCTGGGGTATCCAATGGCAAGAGTCCACTGCACTTCCTATCCAAAATCAGGGTTACTCAGCATGTACTACAGCGTTTGCTGCTGATCCTTCACCCCAGTGTGATTGCAAAACATAGTCCTGAATTACACTAAACTGATCTAAAAACTCTGCGCAGGCACAAATCCATGCAGTTGGCCAAGATATGTTCTGTTCACAACCCAGAGTTAAATAACATTTTAAATATAAGTGTAAAATTGTATTTTTTTAGAATATTATAATTTTATTTATTACATGAATGAAATGATGACATGAAATACTTAGTTTATATATTTATCTCCCTTTTAACTGCAAAGCAGTACTTGAAAGATCATGTAAAGAAAGATCATGGCCTGTGGATATTTTTCCCTCAAAGTTAAAGTTATTTACTTAAAACAGGTTGAGATAAATGGCTGTGGTRACACAAATGCAGCATATTAAAATTATTAGCCCATGTGGCAAAGACTTGTTTCTGTTTCCCRAACTCAGAATGACTGCACATATTTTATTTTGTTTTTGTTTTTAATTAAAACTCTAGTACAGCATCTTTTGTGTTTGTGGTAATTATGCTAAACTTTGTATCCCAAAGGAGAAATGTGTAAATGGTTCACTCTTTTGTGGCTATTGGTTMGTGCCATTAGCTCAGGAAATGTATTTTCCAAGCTCTGCATTAGTTTAGSCGCCTCGTGACAAAAGTAGTCATTTGTGTTAACACAAGCAGAGCAGAGTAAAACAACAGAATAAACTACATTTCTAAGTAACATAACATGACCATCTGAGGTAAGCAGCAATTGTACAGAATTATTTGTCTTAAGTTTATTCTTTAATATTCATATGCTAGTTGTCARTGTGGATGGAGAATGGTTTATAAATCATTGACAGCTGTCACTGGAAATGTTTGYATTTTGAGAATTTTTCAAGCTGTCCTGCTGTCTTGGAAACCAGCATCGACACTACTCTCAACTTACACTGTAACAGGGAATTCAGGCTTTATCAACCATCTGAAGAATCCACTACACCTCAGCCCAGAGAGGTGTTTGAGGCTCTGTCCTGGGCCAGCAAAGCCACAGCACAGCAATGACACTGAGGGCCATTTACAGCCACCAGAGGGCAAACAATGGAGTGATCCTTCACCAGCACAAACACAACTGGTAGGACAGCATGGCACAGGCATCCGTGAGCCACCAAACTAAAGATTTGGGAGAAAAAAGGGTGTGGATGCCAAGACAAATGGTTTGAAGTCAGTGCAAGTCCATCAACTTACATGTAAATGTTACAGTACAAACAGGGTGGGTTTGTACTTAGGGTCCATGGAGAGCACAGGACAGGTCTGGATTCCAGTGGTACGATGGGAATCAGGACAGTGATACCTGCCCAGTGGAGGTGAGAGGCTGCTGGAGAGCCCCACGATGCTCCTTGATCCCCACAGGCTCCCTGGGACATAGAGGGACATGGCTCTTACTCTGTGTTTACAAACTCCCACCGGGCTCTGGAATTGCAGACACCTGCCAAGCTCTCCTCCTGGCCATCCTCTACCTCCTTGCTCTGAATGTCCCTTTTCCCTTTCCAAGGCCTTTCCATCTCCCCATTTCCCCTCTGGGGATTCACTTGTGCTGTCACTTGTGCCACGTCCACCACCACCCAGTGTCTGGCACCCATTCTTCCTTACAAACGCCACCACCAAGCCCACTCTGTTCTACAGTGTTTCAAATGCTTCAGTTTCATGCGAAAACCAGGAGCTATCCCTGTAGCAAACTATTAAATGTGATATATCCTGATCAACAGACTTTTGCTGTAATCTTGTAAGTTAAAGTTTCACTACAGTTTGCACCTCAAAATTTGAATCTCATAAAAACTACATGATTTCTCAAACATGTGCCTGTCAAGCTGAGGACCCTCCCATCCCAACCAGCTCCACCAGCTCACATTACCTGTACAATGATGTCTATACCCCCTCAAGTCTCCTCTCCAGCAGGAGGCTGGACTAAAGTCCTACAGAGGTCCCATACAGCCTGAATTATCCTATTATGATTCTACCATACCTTCCCAGGTATAGGACTTTGCATTTGCCTTTGTTGCCTTTGTGCTCTTGGCCCAAAGGCACACAGCCCTCGAGCATGTTGGTTGACTGCTGCTCCCCAGTTTGGTGTCAAATGCAAACTTGCTGAGATGAACTCTGCCAGGACATCAGGAAAGATGTTGAAGTTGACAGGTCCCAGGACAGACCCCTGAACTCCACCCCTGCAACATCCAGAATTCCATGGATTATATTCTGTTAACCACTGCCCTTTGATCCTGACCACTCAGGTTTTTACCCATTTAGCTTCCTGCCCATTTAGACTGTCACATCCTAACTCTGATACTTGATGGACTAAATGTTTGCAAAACAGAGCACAAGTTCCATCAGCTTTTACTTCTGGAACTTTCTAAGAATTGCCGTGAGGGTCTGTTGATTCATTTTCCATGTCAACTTTATAGTCTTTAAGTGCTTCATTGAGTCTCCTTTCCTTGTCTTACATCTGTCTCAAATGAGTCTTAATCACTGATTATCCAAACAAACTTTAACTGGAATTTAATGTCAGAGAAATCTAATGTGTCAAGTAGGTTTAGAAAACCATTACATTGTAAGCACTCTAGACAACAGCTGTTTCAGTGATTWTTTGATGTGTTGTTGTAGTTGACAGCTGAGAGGTTTCTCCTGTTTGACTGTTACCTGCAATGCTTGTATTTTCTGTAAGGACTCAGAGACAAGTGAACAAGAGGCTATTCTGTCCCTCACAAAATACTGGTCTTTCTAACACTGTACTAAGGAAATTGGAAACTAGAGACAAGTAATTCTTGGCTGTTTTTCTGCTGCTCTRACAATGCGATCGTGGTTTTGCTGGCCAGCGCACTCTGCCTGTTGTGGACTGTTCTGAATCTTTCCTTAAAAGTTGAAAAAATTTGAATGATTTTACTACCAGACTCCATAACAGCAAAACATTAAAAATAGCAAGGGTTGTTTTTCAGTGTTTATAAACTCATTTCTAGTTGTTAAAGTCCAAAGATGTTTCTAGACAAAAATGAAGATAAAGCTGCTCAGCAGCAAGATAGAGGTAAAAAATACATATGCCAGATCACCACTCTGAGCCCAAATTCAAAATCAAACTAAGTGGACTATGCTGACTCCTAGTGATGACTACAGATGCATCACTGAGGCATTCACAAAAGCTTAATGCTGCCCAGCAGTGATAATGTGAAAGAGATTTTTTCAAAAGCAGGTCTTTAAAAATCAGAAAATAAAAGTGTACTTGAGGCTGACTTCTCTGGAAACCATCTGTTCCAGCCTCCTGTCCAGAGCAGGTTCAGCTACTCATGYTCATCAGGATCATGTCCAGTCGGGATCTGAGTATCTCCAAGGATTGTCAGTCCACCACCTTCCTGGGCAATCTGCTCCACCGTTTGACCAAGTGAACAGTCAACATTTTATTTTCCTTATGCTGGAGTGGAATTTCCTATTTCAATGTACCCCCATTTCCTCTTGTCCCCACACTGGACTCCATTGGGAAGAGCTGGGCTTTGAGAAGAGGTTGGAATGAGAAGCAGGTTGAACTCAATGATCTTGGAGCYCTTTTCCAACCTRTGTGATTCTTTGATCCTGTGATTCTGAGTCTGAATCCTCTTTACAYCCCCTCCCCATCAGATTTTTGCAGACACCGATAAGATCTCCCTGAGCCATTTCTCTCCAGCCTCTTTCATATCACAAACACTCCAGTTTTTTCATCAAATTTGTGCCTCTTCGCTGGGCTGGTTCCAGTGTGTCCTTGTCTCTCTTGTACTGGGAAGCTCAGCATGGGCACAASTTTCCAGATGAGCCTCCCCAGGGCTGAGCAGAGGGGATGGATCTCCTGCCTCTCCCTGCTGGCAATACTTGGCCTAATAMAGCSYGGGACACATTGGCTTCTTTGYTGCAGTGCTGGTTCATGATCAGCCTCTTGTCCACACTCACAGACCTGCTTCTCAGCCAGCAGGCTCCCAGACTGTGAGGGCACATGAAGATCCTTTCAGTCTGTCAAGAAAAAAATAAAGTTAACATTTGGCAAATGACCAAAATTATCTCACCCTTTTAAAGGTGTGCTGAGTGTCTCAAAAGTACTGATAACACATTGTACACAACCTGCAGATGCCATGCTGTCTCTTACTGCTCTGGCTGTAATGGTCAGGGCACCAGAATGTGTGACTTCTCCTTCACTCCTCAGCCCTTGCCCAAGTTGCCCTGTGCTGAGGACTTTTTTGTGGGAAAGAAAAAGAAAAATTACTTTTAATCACCTTAGATAGTACAAGGAACTGACAAAAAGCCTCCTTCCACTGAGCCACTGGAGAAACAATACACACAATGGCTTCTTTCTRGTTCACTTTTTAGGGAAAGCAATGWAAGCCAGTCATTCCYATCCAAAGAATGGGACTWGCAAAATCCAGTCCCACAAGAGCACATCAAGGCTGCAGGTAGGCATTTCTACCCAGGAAAGAAAGAGAGAAAGAGGAAAAAGTCAGTTGCTTCTCCAGAATAATAATTCTRGAGTAATAATTCCTTTTTCCACCTTCTCTGTGCTTGATGTACTGTTGTCATCCCTCTCTCAAGACAAATGGGATGGTTCTGGGATTTCAACTTTGCAGGGCAGAGGAAAAGATGYTTGAATGTTTTAAGGATATTACAAGTTACTTCATTACAAGTTACAGTCCAAATACCATTYTCCAAGTTTGTGATGAACAGTTTTAATAAAGTTATAACTTTCTGAAGCTCTGCACTTCTTTTGCTTTCCTTTTCCTCCAATGCCATCTTAACATATCTGGGAACATGAACAAGAAAGCGAATTCCAATTTTTTCTGTTTTTTGCATCTCACTCTATATAAGTTCTATAGATACAAATCCTGTACTACTGGTAAAAAAAACCTCCCCAAATTCTGACTATTCTTGTCATAAAATATTTTGTTATTGAAGATGTACATTCAGGAATGTCTGAACATACTGCATCAAGGACAGAAGGTCAGAGGTTTTTTTTCCTGGAATATGTATGAGCCATGGAGCATTGCAAAACCTGACGGTCAGGGTAAGGCTACAACAGTGTTGTACCCCCTCAGAAAATAGAGATTTCCCACACATAAAAGGAGCTGCAATGACTCAGCTGCAGGGTGCACAGTGTATGCAGGTTTTAAGARCAGCTGCTTAGGAGTGATCCAAAAATATCTTCTGAATCACCAAAGGGTCCCAAACTGCATGCTCTGTGCCATGACAAAGCCAGAGATGATGTGTCTTGTTTCTGTTTCATGTTAGCTGAGAGGGGGTGAAGTTCCTGGTGTGCTCCTGACATGCTGCCTGAGCATGTAAAGGCAGTTTTTTCCTTTCTGCAACTACAAGCAGAGAACACACTGCAGTCAATCAGAGCAAATATCACCAAAATCAATTGATCGTGACCATGTATTTATAAATTCTGCACCAATTTCACTTTCACAGCACTTGATCCTAAGTCCGTTATAATCAATGAATTTTACATAAGAACTAAGTATAGAAAACAATATATGAAAAATATATAACATATAGAATTAATATAGTGAAATAATTGGTTAATATATTTAATAAACAATGTATTCTATTAATAATACATTATAAAACAATAAAATACTAATGTATGAGAAATATGCAATAATAATAATACAGAAAAATAAGTAGTATGAAACTATAGAAATGTCAGGTCAGATACTATRCTGAATTTTTAACAGAGATTACTGAAATGCCTATACTCATGTTTTTGTCTGTGAGGCACACTGGTGGCACAAATCAGCCATGTGCCAGTGAGGCTGCTCAGTAGGACCAATAAGTGACTCCTTAATCCCATCAGACTCTTCACATGGAGACAAGCAGGGCARAGCTCTCTTCCCAGCTGAACCTGCAGGGATCCCACTGCCAGGAAGATACAATTGCCTGGGACAGCAGAGTTCCCGTCACATTTCTAACACAGCCCAGTGGCCAGAATGGTCACTTCACCTTCAAGCCCATAACCAAGTGCAGCTCTTTAGGAGAATGCTGTGTATAAGCCCACACACACCATCAGTGCAGCCGTTCTCAGGGGGGGAAAAGCCACATCCTACACTGGCTGTGCTGGTTTTCAGCTCTGCTGCTGAAAGCTTTCCTGCCAGCCTCCTGCCGACCCTGAGACATCCCACTCGAACAGATACAGCTCAGAGAGATGAAACCAGAGCACACAATGCTACAGCTGGAGACCATCTGCCCCCTGGATTGAACTCTTGGCAACAGGACATACAGACGTGTGAGCATGTGTTACTACAAAGCACAGAGTGAGAAGTTGTGTGTACAGTGAGGATGAAGATGTGAATAGGAACAGTTAAAGAAGAGCAGAGGCAGAAGGAACTGCAGGATTTGTGGAAGGAGTGGCTAGAGCAAAGATCTTAACAGCTGTGTAGCAGTGCCCTGATATGGTGCTTCTCTCTGCTCAGTGGATATTTGATTCTTACACACCAAARTGAGGACACTTAATAGTACCAGCAGCATATTCTGAAAATGCTTCTTAGTTTGTGTCCCCTGYTAGTGGAGGCAGAGAATCCAGGTAGGATTTGGTAGCAAGAGGGTTTAAATCATCAGATGGCAATGCAGCTCCTGGTTTAAAACCTGCCTGCCCCCTGTTATGAGTGAGGATGACATCGTGTGTTACTCCAGGCAGCTGCAGGATGGGGATCCAGGGTTTACAGAGGCAGTCAGCAGAGACCAAGGGTACATGYGCACCCAGACTGCTCTGCTGCTCAGCAACTGCTCCACTGTGCTGCCCCAAGCCAGGACCCTGCAACAACAGTGAAATCCCAGAGCACAGCCATCCTTAAAGTGCAGCTCTGCAGCCAGAGCCCAAGCTGCTTCCAGGGGAGGTGGTTCCTCCCTGTCCATCTATTCTCAACACCTTCTGCCAGCCCCAGATTCACACAACTACATGGTTACTGGATCAGAGAAAGAATGAGACCTACTTATGGTAGGCATGATACATCTCACTTTTATTTGCAGTATAATAGAACTCAGCCTGACTTGACTTGAAATCCCACTCACATTTATATGTTCTGCCTTGAGGAACAAGGGGTTATTCAAACCCAATGTCAAACTMGATACAAAATGGGCAAAGATGACCTGTTACCATTCCAAAAGATCACTTGATGACTGTGTCAATAATAACTGAACTCGTTCCACTCCCAAAATAATTGCCAAGAGAATTTGCAGATATCTCACATGAGTTCTCTCTGCCAGTCCCTTTCTCATCTTCCTGTTCACATTTTTTATTTGGCTTCTTGTGGGCCTATTTTCCTGCTTTAACTCATGAGAAAAACAAGGGAACTTTAAAGGGATCTGAATAATGTCTGTATAGCACAACTCCCTAGGTAAACATAAAATTACAAGGGTGTCAGAAAAAATGCAATAAGCCCTTCTAGTAGCATCAGAACATGATTTTGAGTAGCATTTTTCTGCTAATGATCCCTTAATGACTATGTTTGACAAATAACACAGTGACAGGAACTTTAAAAATGTCTCTGCTGCCAGCTATGACTACTGGGGTGAGAGATAMAGATCTGTCTCTGGTGAGTCAAAGGTAGGATATGGGAAACATGRCAGTGACAAGGACTTGGTTTCAGATGCTTCTCATAGTCCGTGGACAAACACCAGTTATGGAAGTGTTGCATTTCATGTGACCCTGTAGGAAGACAAGCTTTCACAGATTGTGGTGGGGAGTGGGAATCTTYGTCCCTTTGCTTTAAAACACAATAGCTGGCTCAGAAAGGCAATCTTCACATTTTTGGTCTGGCTGCAGAACATGTTCAGCTGCACAACATAGCTGTGGTTTYCCTTCCCATTAAAACCAGGATATTATGTATTCAGCCATTACATTCCTTTATTTTTGTAATGTAATGCATCATACCAGGCATTACAAGAGGCTGTCCCCAACTCCATGCCATTCAGAGACCTTCCCACCACCATGAMGGAGGGTTCATAGCCCTGCCTGTTACCTTCTGTATGACAGTCTGCCACCACCACAGTGCCAAGCACAGGGTGCTCTCACAGCCCTGGGGGAGGCTGATAAAAGTAATTCCTTAAGCCAGACACATTTACATAAAACATGTGTGTGCAAGATAAATCATGGCTTTGGGATGCTCGGAGCTGTATTTCAGAGGAACATTTTCCTAATCTTTCTCTAGTTTGTTTTATAGCATTTCTGTTTTCATGGCTGACTTAGCAAAGCAGGAAATCATGATTTATAGACATGGGAGGAAAGACTGAGAGCAAACACACGTAMATAAAAATAAACAAAATACAAATAACAAAATATAAATATAAGTAAAAATCATCTGGATGCAATCCTGTGTAATGCATTCTAGGACAAACCTGCCTCGACAGGGAGGTTGGTCCAGATGACCTCCTGAGGTCCCTTCCAACCTTACCCAACACAGACCTGGTGCAACAGCAGAGATCTTGAGGAGCAGGGATGTGGGAGGCAGCATAGAGAAACACCAGCAAGGGATGAAAAAGATGGGGTGCAGGCTGTCACCAGAGACCCTGTAGCTACAAACAGTGCCCTAMTGATAAGTTAATGAAATATAGAGACAAAACTGGGGGAAATTGGGTTTAGGGTAACAAAGAGAATAAAAAGTAGTATGTAACCTATGTAAAAGATATATTTACAGTAAATGTGGACACAACATGAAGCTGCAGACTGGTGAAGAAAGGACAAATGTGTAAGAGAATGTTAGCAAAGGATGACTCAGGTGGATATGGAGAGAAGAAGAAACAATCAGCATGAATATTATATTCTTCCAGAGGGGCCAATCCAGGCTCTGAAATCTCCCCTACCAACGCCAGAATGCAGCCACCAGCCTTAAGAACCATTGGAGCAGCAGAGGGATGAGAGAGAAAAGGGGAAGAAAATAATGCATATGTGTACAACAATTTTTAATTGGATTCTTGTTTTGGGAAGCACCCTTTAAGCACAAAAGTAAGATACACAGAAATTCTCTGTGTTCTGAGGTGTGTCATTATTATTGTTGTGGTTATTTTYTTCTAAACTGGGAACAGAGTTCCACAGGAATGTTTTGTCTACTTACATATGGCTTCAATGACTACTTCATGATTTCACAAGAAGTCTGTGAAATGCWGGCATCCCAGAAAGGGTGACTGACTAAAGTCCTTCCGGTTGCAGGCCCCACATCAGTCCTATTAGATAGCTCTGAAACCTCTCATGGTCTGTCCATATCGAATTACTTCTCCATTTACAGAAAATTGAACTAGTTATTCCTCCCTTTTGACACGGAGCTTCAGTTCCTTCAGTGAATGTTTATACTTTCTGACTTGATRGTGATATTATTAACACTATAAAATATATTCTTGACACTAAGGAAATATGTGGACAATATTTTTTATGGTTACTGTATAGCATCCAGAAATCTTACATTTCATGCCTCAGCCTTAACAACTCATGAATGCATTCAGTTCCTAAAAAAGTCCCAAYAGACACAAACAGTCCTATTGATTTCTCTTGTATTTGGGAGGTCTGGAGCCAAGGTTTTAGCACAAGACTGCTCATGAGATGTTTTCTGAAAACAGCATAAGTGGTTTAAAGTCTACCAGCACTTAGAGGCCATGTGGGGATATTTGTATTACTACTACTTTACTGGGTAACAGGAGAACTTCAATGTCCAAGGCTATCGAGCTGCCTCTGAGTATGTTTCCAGTAGCTTTGGTTCAGTGTTGGCAGAGAAGAGTTTGTGAAATCAGTTTTCATCACCCAAGGTGATCCAACAATTTTGACAAAGGGGCAAAACCCCCTTGCATAGTGAAGAGAAATACACAATTTTCAGTGATGAAAGTTTTGATTTGGCATTTGYCTTCTGAGCAAAGCACTCAGGTAATTTCAGCTAAGGAGCCACTGATATTRCAGATATTTATCAGTCTGAAAGATGTAAAACATGGAATGTCCATACTATAACTGTGTTTTTGAGGTTTTTGGTACCCAAATCCTTGGAAGTTAAAAACATGTTTGAAATCCAGTCCAGTGTTGTACACAGTCACTCTTGCCTCACAGGTCAGGGAGACACATCTGAGAAATGAAATTGGTTGCTGCAATTAGCAGAGGGCAGTGATTGAGAAACAACTGCAGCATCTTAATACCAGTGGTCTGTAGATCTTAGGATTTAGTTTGCTCTGTGTGTGTGAGAGATGAGTAACTGAGCAGAAAGTAATGCAGCCAGGTAGACTACAATAGTTTCTCTTGTGWTCCCTCTTATCTAATTATTTCATGGCCCTCATTTGTAAGTATTGATCCTTTAGCAAATGTTAATACAGGATTCTCCTCTAGGAAAAAGGTCAGAATATTAAATCATGTAGTTTAATGGTCACATAACAGGGTTAAGTGGGACAGTGATGCATCTCATCTCTACTGAAGGGAAAAATGCCAGCAGAGTTAAAGGATGGAAAAGAAGATGTCAAGACCCCATTGAACAGATTCACTTCACTGCACAGCCTGCCTGTACCCTGGTGTCTCCACTGTCCCTGTGTGTGCATGGCTGGCTTCTGCCTGTCAAGTGCAGTACCTGCAAAAGATAATGCTGAACTACAGGGAACCATAGAGTAGGAAAAGCACAGAGAAAGGCACAAAAGCCTTTGCTAAATAATGCTCTTTTCTCGCTGAAGAAAAGCAGTGGATGCAGCACAGCTCAGCAAAAGGCTTTTCAGAGAAGTGCTGTGATGGCTGAGTGTCTCACTGCAGCCGCACTTTCCAYGGAGCTTTGCAGATGAAGAGTGAGATAATCGAGCCTGGAGTTCATCCCTGTCCTGCTCATCCCGTGCCTGGCAGTGTGACTGCGGAGTGGCCAGGGCCAGGCAGGCAAGGGGTTCTGTGCTGGCAGGAGAGCCTGATGCCAGCCCCTGGCTCTGCTGGCCTGTGCCAGCAGCACTAAACACCAGCATCTCATGCACAACCCTGGTTTTTCTATCATTTGAGTATGCTCTGACCTATAGTGCAATAAATTAATCCTCCACTACAAAGATGAGAAGGAAAACCTCTTTCTCTCACAGAGCCCTCAGAACTAATTCACAAAGAACAAAGTAATGATAGATARCTGCCCACTTTTCCTTTCTTGGGCCAGGAATAGCAAAAATATTCAGACCACCATTAAAACTGAAATTTATTTTAGAGATCAAACCTTTTAATGTAGGAAATGAGAGGCTTTAGTGGAGATAAAATRCTTTATGTTTTGGTTTCCTGCCACCCTTCAGTGCACGAAGCAAGCCTGTTATCTCCAATCAGCTTCCTGGGGCTCTGCAGGGCCTGTGATTCAGAGCAGAGACTGCAGATCTTCCTCCAATCAGTCACCCTCAGCTGACTGCTTCTCTCCCTCGCTCTCTCCCATCCATCCTGGAAATTGTCTCCCCTCTAAGTGTAAAGCTTTATTTATGCTTCGTTATATTCTGGAGAAACAATCAAGGAAGTGCCATTTTGTGTTGCTCATCTTAATAGTCACCATATTAAACAAAAAGAACATTGCATATTTTTCTTCTCTCCCAGCTTCCYAGTCTTTAAAAGTCAGTGGACAGATGTCCACCAGTTTTAACTGCAACAGTCAACAGGAATTTTGTTGTTGATGTTGATGAAAGATGGATCTGAGGCTGATATCTCCAGGGTGGGCTCCTCAAGTTTAAACAATAAATAATTTTAAAACAGAGAGTGCAATTCCTGTGTTGTTTTTCTGTGTTCTCAACTTGTACTGAAAACACAAAGACTGACTTGCACATTGCAGTATCTTCCTTTACACATATTTTCTACCAACTTGGCCAGTTCAACCCAAGGTTAATAGCAGAGCCAGAGCATGGCCAGAGAGAGTAGCATAGGCAGAAATAATGGCATTCAGCCTAATTTCATCTGCTTTAGAGATAATACCTAATAATGAAAATTAACCTGCACAAATCTGCTCTCCAAGGTAACAGTTATGTTTGTTTACCAACATGCTTGCACAAATCTGGTTTGGAGGAGATGATGATTTCCTCATCCTCTGAGTGYAGAGGAAAGCAGATGAATGTGAGAATGGATGAGTATATTTAGGCCATAAAACCTCTCTCTGAAGTTCCTTTATAGAGTCACTGGTCTCCCCTCATGCTGAAGGTGATCTTTTAGTACAACAGCCAGACCTTAAAAACTAACAGTAATGCTGAAAGCACCATGTCTGCAGGTTAGCAGCATATTAACTAATATTCCAGTGTTAAAGAAGAGAAAGGCTGCCATTTATTTCATAATCAGAAAGTGACAAATGCCTTAGCACTTTGTCTTTGGTCTTGCTAAACCTTTTCTGTGGGGCTGGAGACCTGTTAATTAGCAGAAGTTTTGTTCCTGAATAGACCAGGTCTGAAAATTTGGAAGGGAGGCCTAGGAGCAGCACACAGAGAGAACTTTAAGGAATACAAATAATGTATTTCCCTCAGTGTGTTCTGGCTTGTTTTCTCCCAGTGTCTATTCAGTTGATGCTCCTGGAACAGCCTCAGGACTGCTCAGGATCCTCTAACYCTGCTCTGAACTTGGTGCTGTCACCTTCTTGGGCTGCACTGGCCTGCTGTCCACAAGATTCACACAGAAACCTTCCTTATTTGTTTGTGGTTTTCTCAAACAATATCTATATTGTCCAACAATAAATACATATTTTAGGCTAAGCTCGGTCTTACACAAATCGTTCACTAAAATCAGGTTAGCCTGCAARTGTTTTGCTGTGTAGCAGTGATTTCTGTCTCTCATATACAAACCACATTCCCTTTAGCACGGTACTGTAAGACAGCTTCTGAGACTGACTGGGAGTGTCTGTCTGGACAATAACAGCACCTTCCCCAGCCACAGATTATTTCAGCTGCTGTCCTACAGCGCTCAGAATGTGTCTCCYGTGGCTTCAGAGTGGATGCCACAGCGGGGCCTCTTCAGTGCTAGAGCACTGCAGCAGGGTTCAGTTAAAAGCTTATTTGAGTCAATAGCAAGACTCAATTTATGGGTTTCAGTGGAGTAGATGTGCATCTGAGCTATTCCCTTTATAGTCACTGACAAGAATAGTTACAGCCAAGCTATGACTCATTTTCTTCTTAAAGGAATGTGCTGGTTTGAAAGTAAACTGCAGAAGTGAACCCCACACAATTCCCTTAAGAGAAGTTTCAGGTCAAAGTTAYAATTTAATAGAAAGATTACAATAAATGCAATGATGCCAGAAAACTGACTTAAATTCATGAAGTCAGAGTAGAACCTGGCACCCTGTGGGTCAGCGTGGTGGTCATAGYCCCATCCAGTGATGGAAAGCAGTGGTTCTGTAGATGTTCCGGTCCTCCTCTTGATCTGTCCAGTGGTGCTGGTGGTGATGTCCCAAGTCCCCAGTTATTTATGGCCAGGTTCAGGTGGGAATGYTCAGTACCTCCCCCAGGGCGGGCAATTTCACAACGGAACTAAGTAATCCTGTGAGTTATTGCAGCTTCCTGTTGTGCTGGTGCCTTTGAGTCCAGGATGGGCCATTAGCAGAGATGACCCCCTCTGGATGGGTGGGATTGGGCTCTTCCCCGGAGGGAGTTATCACAGCTGAGTCATTAGTGCAAAGAAAAAGCAACACTGCCCTGCTTGGAAGGGTTTGCCTCTTCTCCCTTATCTCATTTAACACCCATCTTGTAGCCTGAGGTGTCRGGTGTGCACCGGGCAGCTGCTGCAAACGACCCATCATCAACAGTTCATCAGAAATTACAGACGGGAGTAGAATATGCAGTTTATGTTACACCCACAGAGCACTAAACTTCCCCCAGAACCAGGACAAGGAGATATCTAAAAAGTGTTTTAAAAGCACCGTTTCCACTGTCTRTGCCGGGACACCAGAATACACATGTTGACCTGGCTGACCACTGAAATTAGGTGAGATATATCCATAGAGATCTGTCAAACAGGAGAGCACCCTGAAGCTTCAGTACCTCGGTGAAAGCACCGTAAAACACAGAGGAGGTGTTGATACATTAAGGAGCTGGCATAACCCCATGCTAGGCACTTATGGAATGGAATAAATGGGAATGGAACCTGATGTCAGGGCCAGCGGAGAGCCCAGTCTGTAACAGGGATCAACCATCACAAAACCTGTCCAGTGCCATTGGGTGCAAAAGCTGGAAGGGTCCTTTCTCACAGGGATACCTGTCAGAGGGAGGTAATGCACTGCTTTTATGCAGATATCAATGGGCAATTTATTTACCTTTTGTGAGGAGTTCCAGTCTTCCAGGATAGTGGAGCACTTGGCAGACGGCACTTCTCAGACAATGCACTGAAAGGGTTTGGAGATTTAAAGTAATTCAGTGCTGACTGGAGCAGTGAGGAGAGGGCAGRTCTTGTCTCACAGCCACATGCTGATCACCATCCAACTCAGCCATACCCRTCATCCCTGAGGATCTCAAGGGATCTGTGTGGTTTTACAATCCCTGCAAGTGGTTCCTCTGAGGCTGGCTTGATTTCGTCTCCCAACAAAGGAAAGTTCCAGAGAAAGCTCAGTGGGARATGACTGCATCACAGCTTCTTCCAGCTTATTCTTCCCCTGCAGAGCTTTGGGTAATAGAGCCTCACTTCCAGGGAAGATGATGTATGTGATTTGGCATCAGTTGACAATGTCCCATTGTGGAGCCTTGCAAGGCAGGCACTTATTTCTTAACTTTCCTTTTCTGCATGAATTTTGAGCTGTTTCCATCCAATTTGCCATGTTCTTCTTGGTCCTTACTCAAGAAACCACTTTTTCTTTTCTTTAAGAAGATTTTTCTTGACTAATTCAAGCTGTATTAATCGTTATGACCTGGATACAAGTGGTCAGTAAAAAATAGGATAGTTAAATATAAAACAAAAACACCTTTGGRTGTAAGGCTACTTGAGAAAGAAAGCAGGTGTTGATTGATGATTTATATACAAGCCATCTCAGATTTGCGCCATCTCATTTCACTGTTATGTGGCATCCTTAAAGACAGATCAGCAWGATTAAAGCTGGCCTCGAAGAACATGGGAATCGTCACCCTGGATCCCGGTGTCTTGTTTCACTTTGGTTTGACAAGCATCCCTGCTAAATGCTTCAGAAGAAAGTACATGATATCTTTGGATAGAAGCAGGATTATCTGACCTAATTGAAGAACTTACCCTCTGTGGTGCTTGGGGATTCAACACCAGGTTCAGTTCTGAAACTCGAGTAACTGCATCACCTCCAGAAATTTATTAAGAGTGGCTGTGATATTGAGATCATTGATGGCTCTTTATGAGAAAACCTACCTGCACGCTGCTTTGATTTTTTTACCTATTGAAAAAATAGTGGGACAATATACAGGTGCTGAATTAGACAAGACAACACCCTGGTTGCAGCCAAGGGATGGAGAGGAAATAATTAATACCTTAGCAGGTGTTTTRGGTTTTTTCCTTTTCCTCACTTTAATTACTTTATGACATTCATTCATGTAATCTTTATTAATGATCATTAATTGACTGTCCAAGAGCCTCTTCTGCTTTTGCAAACTTGTACARGTAGGACCAACTGGAGAAGGGTAAATATTCAGCCAGAATAGCAGATTTCTGGAAAAGTAGAAAATGGAAAAAAACTTGTTTACTTTTCCTGCAGCATTTCATCAGCAAGCTTGTTGACTCTTACCATTCCTGGTGATGGGGAGCAGGGTATGTTCCAGGGTGCTTTTTAGTACCTTCTTCAGCTCCCACACCTCCTGTCTCCCTACCTGCTTCAGACCAAAACTCCCAATTTTGCTCACAGTTCTCAGGGGCCGGGCCATYGCTTTTAATTTCAAAATCCTTGTTGATTTCAGCCTTTCTCCCTTAAMAGACTTGAATTTATGTACAGATTTATTTAAGGCCACATGGASTGAAAGAACAGGCTTCAAATCTGGCAAAAGAAGTGCAGTGCTCCCAGTTTGAAAAGGACTGATTTACCCTTTGCTCATCCACTTGAATTCCCATCTGGCTCTGGCTCCCCACATGCCGAGGTGGCCAGGCTTATCTGTGAGCAGGGATGAGCCATGCCCTAAAGCCCTGGCTTGTGCCACMCTCACTGCGCCATTGCCAGCGTGGCCTCTGCTGTGGTTTTATCCCACAGGACACAGCACTCTCCCAGAAAATGCTTTGTCCTGGCATTGGACAGCCCTTGCTCCCAGAAATTTGGGAGAAGAAAACTTGTTGGAGGCAGGGAAGGGATGATAGAAAGGAAGAGAGTTGAGGTGTCGGGGTGTGAAGCTGGTCTTGCTGCTGGGTGTCCATGTGTGCCGAATGGAGCTGGTTCCATGTGCAGATGGGACCTGACTGAACAGGGCCCAGAGGCTGAAGGGAGCCAGGGACACCRGGACARYRCTGCTGTGGGGCTCCAGCAGCCAGCTGGCACTTTGCTGTCTGCAAATGGAGCTCAAGCAGCTGTTTGAGAGCAGGAATATGACCAAACATCATGCCATGGCCACACGCTGAGGTCAAGGTCAGCCATGGTTTTAGTCTGAAGTCCTGAGGTTTGCATGAGAGCATGGAGAAGCTTCAGTGGGCCCATTGTTCTCTTCCCCACATTTTTGCTTTCACCAAGTTTAATTTCATTGTCATTCAGTTCTCAGAAGGGAGATTTTCCGAGTTGTTTTSTGGGAGAAAAAAGTACTGAAGGGAATAGGTACCTGTTATCTTCCGTGTCTTATCCAGAGAGTGGTATCCTCATTTTGGGAGCTATTTGCATGGCCTACCTTGGAAGCTAAACTCCCTTAGACCTCATATGCAGCTAATAGTGAAAAGTGCTYAAAACGGCTTTCCAGAAGATCCTATATTAGGCCCCCCATGGAGGGCCTTTTGTCTCTTTCCATTGAGTGCGATTAAATAGACTTAATTCTGGGCCTCTGAGTTTCACCTAAAGTAGATGTCTGAACACAGCCTGGGTATCCACCTTGGGCTGTAACTGGGGCTGGATGTTGACACCCAACTGTCACAATTAAGTTTGAAACTCAGCACTGGTTAGGAAAGGAAAGCCACTGAGGGTGGTGTAAGAAAGCTGTGTTCTGAATCTGTTGCCTAAGGCACCTGCTCACATTTTAAGTATCAGACATGTATTAGATGAGGAAAAGTCACAAGGAAGCAGCTTGGTGCTGGATCACTCTTAAAGAAAACAAGGAAAGAAAARCTGCATCTAAACAGGTAAAGGAAACCATTACTACATAAAAATRTGTTCTTAGTGACACCTATATAACCTATAAAGAAAACTAACCCTACAGCTGCACAGATACTGTGACTTTCACTGATGCCATGCTAATTGAAAACAAGAAATCCTGGGTTAGAAATGAGCAGAATTCCCAACAATCAAAAATGGTGATTCTTAGGTTAATTTTTTTTTTTTTTTGGTTTTTCATCTTAATGGAACTTTCAGAGCTGAGAACTGTGCCAACATATTTTGGTCTCGTTTCAGATTCTTTAAGGTGCTCACAGGAATATGTCACCTCTGTATCTCCATTCAACATTGCCTGGTCTGTCACCTGACTCATGTGTTTAGGGGACAGTTTAGAGATGGAGTTACATTTTAAGTGATTTGGTGGCCTTGTTCCCTTCATGTGACCCAAATGCTTCTTTGCTCATTCTGAGATCTGCCCTTCTTAGCTCTCACTTTATTTCAATGTCCAAAGTGCATCAGGATATACAAAAAATGTCAATTCTCCAAACTGTGTTTTTGCTAGTGAGGAATAAAGTTGTCTATTGGTGAAGTGCCATACTACCCCAGGGCTGTTCCTAAAGAGCCAGAGCTGCTGGCTTCCAGACTGTTGGGCTAAAAGGCARTGTTTGTACAGCCAAAACACAGTGAAGGACAGCACTCATCTGTTGGTGCCATGGGGTTGTGTAACTGTGCACTGACACCCCAGGCATGCAGCAGATGGTGACTGAGGTGTTTGGAAGGCCAGGTTAGCAGACCTCAGAGTAAGAAGTTCTTGAGTACAAATTCCAAAACACAAAATCACAGCTTGGAATTTGGTACGGAATCAGGATATAGGCTGAGAAACTGTTAGATAAAGAAAATCTTTGTGCAATCTCTGGTGTGTGAGAGACTGTAGGAAGAAACTTCAAATGTCCTCCAGCTTCTTAACTGAGCTTCTTCTCATACAGCAGAACTCTCAGTGTGCTRGTCCTTGAGAGATAGTGCATGATATAAATGACTCTTCCTCATCATCAGTGATCTGTCTGCCAGTATTAAGGAATGTTGCAGCTAAAATACTAATTAACCAGAAAAAAAAGGGGGATCAGAACGGATATCAATAAAATATCTGTTACTTTGATAAATTCACATTACTAAATCCCTTAGAATTCCCTAAATATTTTTTTAATTCTCATCAAGGGGATCATAATTTTGGCTGCTGTTGGCATTCAAACTAGGCTGACATGCACTGGCAGGGGTGGTATTGACCTTTTCTTCACGTGTCAGGTCATTACCAGCATAGCAGGACCYACTGSTTGAGTTTTGGCCTGGCAAATGATGGTGTTTTGCTTTGTGTTCATTTCAGTGAATGATGTCCTCTTAATTTGAATACCATCTTTAAAACACTGATCATTCTTTTTCCAAAGTTGTAGCTAGACAGAAGGACTTTGACTAACGACTCTCACATTAGCCCCGCCAACAACTGTCCAGAGAAATCACAGAATATCTCAATTTGGAAAGGCTCCATAAGGAACATCGAGTCCAATTCCCTGCTTCYCACAGAACTACACAAACCATGTGACAAGAGCACCATCCAGACTGCTTGAGTTCACGAGTGCTTCCCTGGAGAGCCCGTTTTGGTGACCAGCCACCCTCTGGATGAAAAGCCTTTCCCTAATTCAGTCTGAACTTTGACCAATGCAGCTTTATACAATTTCTTTGTGTCCTACCACTGCTCATCAAAAGGGGAGATCAACAGCTCCCCCTCCACTGGCCACCGTGAGGAACATTTAGACTGTGGTGGAGTCACGCTCATCCTCCTCCAAGCTGAACAAGACAAGTGACTTCAGCCACTACTCATGAACCTTGCACTTGACGTACTCTACCAGCACCAAACCTTCTGCCCCGTCAATGAAGTATCCTAAATCTCTGTTTATAAAATTAATGGCATCCAGTGCCACTCACCCATTCCATCTCCTTGCCAACACCAGTTCTGTAATATGCACATTTTGGACAGCACTTAATAAACTGCTCTTGTTTGCAGGAACAGTCACAGAGAACAGACACTTATGACAAACTTTTCCTCAGTCCTGCACCCTGCACTCTCTGCAGATCTAGGATGCTCCTTCCTCCCCATGTGACATCATGTCAAATATATTTTGGGGCATCAATGACCTGTGGTTTAATTAGTATGACTGCTTCTCTTTCCCCCTGGGGCTGGGCTGAGGAGTGACCTGACATGACAGTGTGTCAGATTTGGGAAATAAATTCATGGCCATTTCCTCCTTCATCAGTCATTGATTGTCTGCTGCCCTCAGTCCTGGTAATTATACAGGCAGTTCAGATAGGTCTTGCTGCTGAAGGACTGTGGGGTCTTTGTTCTTATTTCTGTCTGCTGTGCCTGGATCTGCTTCTCCTAAGCACAGCTGCTGTGAAGTTGGAAATTCAACACAAGCATATCATCACTTTCTTTGTGGCCAATGGAGAGAGAGGGAGAACCTGATATCCCCAGTGTGACTCATCCCATTCTAAACAAGAGGCATCTAAAATAGGCAGGTATTAAGTAAATAATTCCAGAAGTTAATTTATCTTTGGTATTAGTAGCAGAAAACTGGGGTGGTTTTTTTTTTTTTTTTATTTTTTTTAATTTTATTTTTTTGCCAGATAAGCTAAGTTCCATAAACTTGTCCTTTAAAGGCAAACCATTCTTTGCTGATCAAATGTGCATCTTCTGTCATGAATTGCTGCTTGCTCCTGTAGAGGGTTGCTATATATACTGAGGAAGGGACAGAGAGGATAGTCACAGTTGGAAGGTGGTTATAACATCTACAATTGTGGTGTCTGCTCTCTGCTGCTTGGGTATCAGGAAGGTGAGAACTGCACAGATATGAGCTAAGGGAAGTACAAACTGTTCTAGACTCCCACACAGCATTATCTAACTTTGTGAGGAAGCTATGAAATCTATCGCTTTGTTGCCTTTTATGCCATATTTAATCTCTCTATAGAAACTATTACATTTTCATTATTCTCTAGTTGTGAACAGATATTTTATAGTGGYGGGAAAATGTGAGAATGCAATGTTGTGCTGGTTAAGATGTGCTGGCCCCATGCTCACCTCATCATGGCAAGAGCATCTTGCCTTTTAAGCCTTGAAAACCTCAAGTGAAGGCATGGAAGCAGAAAAGCCCCACAATTAGGGCAACATGGTGATTTACTGTATTTTTTATTGACACAAATACTTCCCAGCGTAACCAGATGAATCAGCCACCTGAGCCAATGTTTGGTAGTCACCAGTAAAGTGAAATTAAAAACTTAAAAAATTAAAAAATTAAAATGATTTCATTTTGTTTGGTTTGAAATTAAGTGGAYGTAAACAAGAAGAAATTAGAGGGAAAACAGCAAGCAATCTTGAGAAACTTTGTGTTGTGATTTTCTTGGCCTGTACAGTGGCGGCAGTGGGCCTTTTCAAGGATTTGCTGAGTGTAATTGTGTGTATTTCTAACTAGGGCCAAAGACAGATGAAGTTTAATGTTCAGTTGTGTGAGATGGTGGGTTTGCTGCTCATCCCACCCAAGGCAGGAGGGTGATGTGATCCAGGGCATGGGGCAGCCTCCTCTGCCCCCACAGCCCAGCTCCCACCCAGGAACTTGCCTGTCCTGACACCCTGGCATCAGCAAGGTCAGCATCAGCAGGAAAGAGAGACCTGCAGGGTATTAGTGCATTAACACACCAGAAATGTGGGTCTGTTCCYCCAGCAACCCACTTGCAGAGGCACTGCAGCGAATGGAGCTCCTCTCTTCACAGTTCCCATCACTGCTCTGCCCAAAATACACTTGCTTGCTTTTTTGGTGGTTTGGTCTCATGACAGTACTGCAGTGCTTTTCTTCCAGCTCCTATCTAGAAATAAATAAACACACACATTTTCTGTACAAACTGCCATCCAGCCTCTCACTTCAGTAGATTTCCAAGCAGTAGGTATCTAACTTAGTGAAACGCTCATGTTTTGCCCAGTCACCACTGAGGCTGCCTCTGAGGGGTCAGGTAGAAATAAAAGTCCCGACTCTCATCTCCAGCCACCCCTCCCCTCACCTTACAGGTGATTGACCACTCTCTGCTCCCTGCTGCAGAGGCTGCACSAGCCCTTGCAGCCACTGTCTGGTGGGCACTCTGTCCTCATTTGTACCCTGCTTGCTCATGAAAAAAAGACAGCTAATATTAGTGGTACCTAGGGATAGGGTGGAAATGGAACTGCAGGGTGCAGCCACTCCACACCAGCTGGTGGGAGCACTTCACGCTCTCAGCACATTTGGCGTGCTGGCTCTACGGAGCTGGAGCACGTCCTGGCAGCAGAGTGGGCAGCTTGGAGCCAGCTCCGTGCTGGGAGCTGTGCGTTCTGCCGGCCACTGAGAGCCTGAGCCTGGCTGGGTGATGGGCAGAGYTGGCCCCCCACCGCTCCCCAAACCTGGCACTGAACATGGCACCTTMAACTGGCACTGCACCTGCAGCCTGCAGTGACACCAACACACCGATTGTTCTGAAGCTGCGGGGGCTRCTGCCCCCAGCTCCACTGAAGCACATGGGAGGATACTGCTGACACTTTAGAGAAAAGCAACAAAGWACTGCACACAAATTCTGTAAAGAAAATGTTTTATTTAAAGTGTTAAATACCATCACCAGAATGAGTTTGATTTACATTAGTTGGTGTTCATTACAGGCCTAATCTGCCCTTTTTTKCCCCCAACTGTAATTCCTTTTAACTTTTTAAAACGTACTATTTACAAGACAGCAGTGATCACTGGAATAGTACTATTTACATGACTAAACCATAAGTAGAGTTGCAGACGTGTGAAAATTAAAAAAAATACATTAATTTTTTTTAAAATAAATACTGCATAATGACAATTATGTACAAACCTTCCATGCGTCATGTCCTTGATTTTAAAATTTGAAATAATTTATAGAGGACTATGCATACAAGAATGTGTGAGCACATCTCACAGTGTCAGGAAAATGGTTATGTATTTTTGTTTAATATCCATGGGGATATTGCAGACCGCATGTTAGTAATATTTATTTGCTGCTGGTAGACAGGTGTCTAAATTATTTCAATAAATATAATTTTACCAGTCTGTCTATTAACTTAACAATAATCCACTAYATAAACTCTGCAGACAAGACACAATCTCATTTTCTATGATATTGCACAAAGTAAAAGGCATTATAAGTGATACTGTTATTACTTTATCCCTCTTAAGAGGCATGTACAATTTGTTAATGGGAAACTTCAACAGATTTTCAAATAAAATCAGAATTATTCTGTGTGGGCATAAAGGTAAATGTAACGTGCTTCAAAAATTATTGCAAGCTTTCAATATTAAACCTTAAGTAGGTATTAAAGGCATACAAAGACCCAAGAAAAAAAGAAAAGGTTATTTTGTTATTAAACATTAGCCAGTTACATTCCCTTTAAATAACATAATTTAATGAGAAGCTTGAACTTGCAGCACCACCCAACGGTAGTTATTGTCTGCTACAAAAAACAGGGTTTTGAAGATCCATTAATTGCAGTGAGGTTCTGGTAATGGTGTCAAATAGCTGTCAGAGTGGTACTGATAAGCTTTCTTTAAGGCTGTTTTACGAAYCAAAGACTGATATTTTCCAGACTGATATTACCTAATCATGTCTTTTGCAACGCAAATGTAATTTATGAAAATTGAACTTTACAGCAGAAGAACTGTATGAATTTGTAACCTTTGTTGCTTTTGTTATTTCAAAAACGTAGCAATAAATTTGGTTTAGTGCAAATAAAAGTGCTTACATTTGTTTCCTAAAAATCAATCAGGTAATTTTTCCTCTTTCCAAAAACCTTCAAGAAATGATAGTTCAGTCTTTGAATGAAAGATGCTGGTGCTGAAAACAAATTTATTGAAGACATCTTACAATGGCCACATGATTCCAGTATTTTGCTGTAGAATTCAATTTGAAGGTGAGAAAAAATGAAAAGTTACCATGCACTGTACAATAAATTGCAAAAGTTCAAATATCTTCTTTATCAAATACATGCTGAATTACATTAATGTACTCCCAAGCCATGTTGCAAAATCCTTTTCAACATGCTTGAAAAAAAGTAAGCTCTTAAACAATATTTTTTCTCAAATAATTCAGAAATGCAGAACAATCTGCAACCCTGAACCRAATATGGGGCATAAGAGAGTAGTAAGTCAAAAGGTAGCCATTTTAGAATATGCTGATCATCCTGGGAGGTAGAGGGGAAAAAGAGCAAAAGGAAGAAGGGAGATTGGGACGAGAGATAGAGAAAGAAGGAGGTAAAAGAAGTGTACAATTTGCACATTATGTTGAACTTTACAAGGTTTGTACCTTTTACGTTTAAATAAATTTAATATATTACACTTATTTCTTGTCACATAAACAGAATTTTAAATATTCGCTAGAAATTATTTTTTATTTTTAATATAAGTCTGCAAAAACACAGACCATGACCAGTTTAAAGAATGATAAACGTGGTGTGTCTTTGTATCACCCTGTTGCATTCTCTTCCCTTTAAAACCATGCACTAGTGAAATTTATTTTTAAAAATAATATAAACTGTTGAAAATGGCTGATTTTTTTTTTTTTGCAAGTTGCAGCCCCAAGAAAATAATTTAAGTGTTCAGCTAAATCTGTGTCCATGCAAAAAAGTTTCTTAATTTCATACAGTACAGTATATCCACAGAACTTTATTTTTCAGAGAGTCCATCATGTCTGGGGTTTCACCGTGTGAATAGCTGGAGGTATGAAGCCTGCCACTTCAAGTCTTGAACCTTTTCAATATGAAGGGTTTTCAGATCTCAAGCAACTGTTGTGTCAGTTGACTTTTCCAGCATCCTTACATGCTTCTTTTCTTCCAGTGTCTGCAAATCCACTGACTTGTATCGCRGCTTCATGGGAGGGTAACTCCGTTTCTGTGGCATAACCAAGCTTTAGGAGGGGAGGGCAGATAAATAAAGAAACGGGAGCAACAAAACAGATATGCCATTGAAAAGGACTTTTGTTGCATGAAACAGATTGATTTCTTTAGTTTAGTCCATGGCTTCAGATTGGACCAAAACTGAGTCCCTGAACTCCAAACCTATCAGTTCTTCTTGATTTCAGTCCATCACCTGAGGGCCTTCCATAGGGCACAATGTGTGCAACTTCCTTGAGAACACAGGATCGCGTTGCAGCCCTAGAAACAGGCTCAGAAGACACAACATTAAGCATGCAGTGTTACCAGGGTTTGCGACCTGTAATTTGATTTTTTTGTAACGCTGGTTGCTATGACAACAGTTTCACAGCTGCTATGAGCGAGCATACGAAGGTCCTGTTGAACTTTCAAGAGATGATTGGGAAGCTCTTCTAGTGAGAGGAGCTAAAGTTGGGTCTACTAGGGAAGAAGGAGGGAAAAGTTTGAACCACCCAATCACCATGTTGGACAGGTCCAGTTCATCTAAAAGTATCTGTGCCACTCCCATAAAGGATTTGTGATCCATACGTCCATAGTCTCCCCAAACAATTATCTGTTAGGAAAAGAAACACAAGAAAATAGAAAAACATCAGCAAAAATTACAAAAGCTTCCATCTGATTTGTCAAAAGTCTCTGCTTATTAAATTACAGTAAGGAATGAAATATCTGACTGCTGACACAGTTTAGTTCTGTGTATACTAATCATGATGCAGTGACAGAAATTATTTGGGCACAAACAGAGCAATTATCTGTGATAGCAGAGAAAACTCAGTGAGAGGAGCCCATACATATAGTAGAAGCAAAATAATCWGTAACTGACTTTTGCTCAGTTCTGCTTGCATAAACAGCTATTACTGTTGTATTTATCTGCTCAACAAGTATATAAAATATGAAAATTTACTGCCAAATGAAGCCTGAAAGAAGTTTGAAATTCATTCAGTGAAAAGTATACAGGTGACATTTTCAGGTTCAGAGGAATATTGATGCAAATTACCTGTAATACCTTCCCTTGGGGACTTTCTTCAAATGATAGAAGTTGCTGATAAAGTGGTTCCAGCGTTTTTCTTGCTACCTTTGTTTTCTTTTTGGCTATGCAGACTCCATTTTCTAATAGATACACCTTTACATATGGTGCTTAGARGAACAAAAATAGAGAACAGTAAGTAAAAAAAAAGTTCAAATTGGTTTTGTGTAACATACACACTTTCTATCACCATATAAAAATCTGCYTTTAACAGATATATAACTTATAAGACCAAACTTCCACTAGCAATATTAACAACTATTCCCATATAAAGAATCAATGCGTTTTCTTTACTCTTCTCCTCAGGTACATTTTTTTCTTGAMTTCTTTTTGCATGTCTCTTTTGCCATGGATCAATTCAGATTCTGACCTGAAAACAAATCAGGTATTCCTATATATAGCATACCTATACTGTACAATATGCAAAATAGGCCTATTAAGTAAATGCACGACTTGCAATGACTTTGGTGAGATTTGGATCAATGCTCTAAATTGTTAATAATTTTAAATTATCTGCAAGGTGAAAATCAGYGAAGAAAAGACTGACACAATTTCTATTTTGGCAGAAGAGCCTGCTCAAAATATCACTACACTGTCCTTTTCACATAGTGTAATAGGACATCAGATTTTTATAAAATAAGGAGTAAGTATCAAATACTGGTCTACTTTTTGAGTAGGTACCTATTCCACTCTCTTGATTCCCTCTTCATTCCTAAGATTCRTATTTAAAATCCTCAGTATATACCTTTCTTTCTACTCCATAATAAAGGATGCCTTTGCTATTAMCAAAAATACTTTTGTGTCTTCTGGCAYCCTGATTTTCATTTCCTCCTGAAGYAGGGCTGATTTTTGGTGTATCATTACAACATGTTATGCATTTCAGTGTACAACAAAGCAATCTACTGAGATGTGGATTTGGAAGAGTTGAACAGAAAAGTCACAGATTTTGTTGGTAGAACAAAATCTTAGAATCTCTTAGAATCATAGAAACATAGAATATACTGAGTTGGAAGGGACACATTAGGATCATCAAGTCCATCCCTTGGTCCTGTGCTAGGATTGTTACTAAGCTTTTTCATCCTTACCTGGCAGTGTCTTTGAACCTGGTTTTACAACAAGGCCACGGGCTCGGATTATTTCTACTTCCAGTTGTCCTTTCTTGTCCATCATTCCCACCTGAATATCTCCTATTAACAAAAAGAAATCCCAGCATTGTAATTCAGAACTACTTTAATATCTAAAATGTCCCAAGAACTTCTAGGATGAATATATGGTGACTTGTATCACCTGTTTTCCATTAATAAGTGATGATCTGGGTTTTAACACTACTAGGTAATTAATACTTATCCTCTTCACCAAGGTTTATGTTAGCAAACAATTTAAAAACTCTGCAATACCATCTTGACTCCCATCTTCCATGCCTCCATTAGTTCCATTAATTCCTCTGGTCTTAAAGAGTTTCATATTAAAAAAAGGCAGCAAAGGAATTAAAACAAAGCAGCTCTGTAAAACCACTTAAAATCCCTTCACCACGCCTCTAGTTTAAGACAAGTTATGAAAAGATAACTTGTGAATTTAAAAATGTCTGTAAACACAATAATAACAAATATTTTGCACCTAAATCACCAAATTTTATATAATATTATCCAAGTGATTCAGAGAAAAGATTGGTCCCATTAGCTCCATTTCAAAGATGGAAAACTGAAGCGGTAAATTGCTGAATTTTTCAAAGCACCTTTCTACTTTTGCATGTCTTAACAAGCATCCACAATTACAATCAAGGTTGTCTGAGGCTTTAGCTTTGGTCTTAAGTGACTTGTTCAAAACCAAAAGAGAAATCCATATTTAAAGGGAATCTAGATAAATTCTATGTTCTAATTAACTGACCAAATAGAATATATGATATCTAGAGGACATAAACACTTACCCATTGATGGTGTTGCCAAAGTCTGTCGTCCTACAAGCTGGGCAGGACCAAGTCCATCCAGAAAATCACTGAATTGGCTGTCTGCAGCCAACCTCACACCAGGAAAAATCAAACTAGAAATAATATTGAAAAAAAAACCAACAAAAAATAAATACATGTAAATTTGCCCTTTGTTTGTTTGGGTTTTTGGTTTTTTTTGGTTTGCTTAATTTTGGTTTGGGTTTGGTTTTTGTTTTCTAGATCTTTTGTACTTAGTGTTTTCTAGATCTTTTGCACAAGGAACTCACAAAACAATTACTGTAATTTTCAAAATTCCACAGTGTCCAACAAGCAGCAATTTAGCCTCCAGCATATAAATAAACAGGTAAAGAAAGAAAGCACTAATCCTCAATAATTTCCACATCAGTATTTTTCCATCAYGTTCTCCTTTTCCGATATACTAAAGGCCACTGTTAATTATCAAAGTAATTATATAAGACCAGCTCATTAACATACTAACACAAACCCTTACCACTGACTTAGTTACATGAAGAAAAAATTGCTCTCACTTCTCAKTTACTGTGAATTCAATGGCTAAATATCAAATGTACATAGTGAAATGATGACATTAGACTGAATAATGGTTGCTATTTTTAAAATCATTCATTCTAAACATTTTGTTAAAAATGTCTTTGAGAATGACATCTATTCAATAATGGAATTGAAATCCCTTGTGGCAAATGACCAAAGTAACTTAAAATTAAAATGCTTGCCATAAATTATCTGTGATCCATTACAGAGCAAGAAGAACTAATGAAATTTGTAAYGACCAATCATAAAGAAACATCCATCTCAAATGCATACAGTGCATCAACYTGGACACATAAGATGTATTGTGCAGCACAAACATATTGTACAATGCTGTGAACACCACCAATAAATCAGCCTACAATAAGACTTTTCTGGGCAATGTCTCTGATATACCACTCAGAAGTCTTTAACTTGGGCTTTTATRAAAACCATGACACATGACAGAGGCATACTTCTACCCTGATAATTTCTTCAGGATTAAAGTAGCAGAATCTTTGAAAAACTCTTGAGTTCAGTGAATGACACCTGGAAATGATCTGGAAATGCTTTGCTCTGCAAAGCACTGATGTATGCCAGGAGTTTTTAGAAGAGAATTTGCTTGTGTTTTATCTGCAGTACTGCACCTGCTTCCCTTCCTGACACACCCCGATGATGATCTGACCCACCACGTGCCCTTCTCATGGCACAGCTGAAATGATCCTCAACCTTCCTGCACCAACARTGGGAGCCTCTTTGGGTCACAGAAAAGTCTTAGGCTTGCTCCATCAATGACACTGGCTTGTGAAGGGAATTCTGACTGAACAGGACCGACAGCGTTCACTGAGGTTCTCTCTAATGACCAGTTTTCATGCAGAAACATCAGCAAACCACAGTTCTAAGTGCTGCTTACTTTCCCTCAGAGCTGTAGCTGTTCATGCTCCCATCCGTCGACTCCCGGCTGGCCTGACGAGTCATCCAGTTCCTCATCTCCACGGCCAGCCCTGTCTCAGTGCTCCTCTGGACAGTGCTCCGCAGCTTCTTGCCCCCTGCTTCTGTGGAGACAAAAGAGAAGCCCCCGTGGCACTGTGCTGCCACAGCTGGGCAACCGTGCACACCCCTGTTCCACGTGGCACAAACACTCAGAGCCACAAATTAGTGACCTGTAACAAAACTTCCATTTAAAAATTAACAGTTTTTTAACAACAGGCAAACAGCATCATAAATCTCTTTCACAGGACCTTAGTTCTGCCACTGCCTGCTTTCCAAGGTCAGACAACACAAGTCTGCCCACGGATGAAACCAGATTTAAACAATCCATAGTCTAGCGTGTTTAAAATATATTGTCTCTGGATAAATAAATCCCTCTTAGGAATTCAATTAAAATGTTACCAGGATGTCAAAACCTGCAGAGAAATGTTCTAATTCAGATGAATTATCATTTTAAAAACATTTGGTCATTATCTGCTAAATCAAGTTACAGATATCCATTAGCGAAGATAGCAAACCACAAATCAAGAAYGCTTCCCATGCTTTCTTCTCTGTTCACTAGCTGCTTTAAATTTATATTTAAAATATACAGTATTGATTTTTATGCACAATATGAAACTTTATTATCACCTCCAAGAATAACATTTTTTCTATCTGTTTGCATAGTTTAATTTTACTAGTAAAAACAGCTATGCAACAGAGGTCTGGGTATCAGACAAGGGAAAAAGTACTCAGGCAATACAGTAGCATTTTAGTGCAGGAATTTTGAGCAAGACCTCAGCTGGAAGAAATGAGTAGGATTGAAGTTTCAATGTTTCTTTCATGAATAAGRCAGCCACTCCATATAATTTCTGACTTTAAATATTGTTCTCTGCAATGGGGCAAGGAATTCTGCATASTGGTTTATTTTAACTGTTCTCTACACCTCTGAGTACAGCACGGTGATATACTGATATTATAAAAGAGCAAGASCTTTAAATACACTGCACTAAATAATAACAGAATTCTCAAATACTGATGTGATGAGGGTAGAGTAATATCCAATAACCTTAAACCCATCTGTGGACCCAAATTCCTTCTGCAGTTGTTTGTAGCATCTGCTACCATTTACACCTTCTCTGCCTCGTCATGTGCCAGAGGTCAGAAGAACTTCTGGACCTGTGAGGTTGGTGAATCTTCAGGGATTTGAAAAAGGAAATAAGTCAAAGGAGGAAATTATCCTGGGATGAGGACTATCACACCCCAGGGAGGAGGTGTGAGCACGGGGACTGGCTCAGAGCAAGAGGATCTGCACCCTCAGACAGGGAATGGGAGAGAGACATCAATTTCAATGTGTGYACTCAGTCTCACTGTCCTACAGGCTGCAGTGTGGGTTGAAATCTCCCAGGCCCCTCAGTCAGGAGAAATAGGTCAGATAAAGAACATGGGAAATTCAGTGAAGTGGGAACTAGACACCAAAAATACCTTGAAAACCACTGGCTCCTTGTCAAGAAAGATTAGTAACTCTGCAATATTTAGCAGCAGYGAGACATTTCTACAGCAGCATCATGAGTGGTTCAAATCATATTGCTTATTACAAGCCTTCTACAAATTCCTTACGACCCTAACTTTTCACCAGTATATACAAATAGCAATAAGCATAACAGAAGTAATAATTTTGCTCTGGAACTTCAGCTACAATTGATTCAGTGCCCAGTAAATGAAAAAAAAAATACTCCATCAAAATTACTTCTAAAAATGCCCATCAATACCTGATGCAATAAATACAAATAAAAAAGATACCAAGCTAACACAACATATGAAAAATGAAGGGCAAAAGTCAACAATCTAATTTCTTTTGGGTTGTACCAATCCAAATGCCTGCTGGTTTATTATTTATATTCAACTAATAAAAGCTGGCAGCTGACTTCCAACAGTGGTTCAGAGTTGTTCTAAAATACAAGCACTCATTTCAGTGAAATATTCTCACAAAACTGCCAGGAAAATATTGTGCTACAGTTTTGTAGAAGAGGTACACTGCACATAGCAACATGTGAATGGCACACAACTCCTGAAGCCCACAAGATATTACTCTTCTGTTCTAAAAATGAGTAAGCATTTMTTTTCATTCAGCTTTGTAGAATGATGGTCATTCTCACTTCATTATTGTAAACATGAAGTCTCTAATGCAAACTTAAAAGAACATCTCCATCTTGCAGGACTCTTCAATATCTTCGTATCATATCTTTCAAAGATTTGGGGGTTTGGGAGAAATATATTTGGGGGTTTGGGAGAAAGGAGTATATGTTAACTTTTATTAATTTGTAAGGCAGATTTTTTTTCTGAATTAGAAGTCTGTATGCCTTCACTGTAGAAGAACAGAGTAAATAAATTAACACATCCACTACACATCAATTTACTGAGAAATCAAGACAGAACACCTGCAACTGCCATTCAAGTCTTCATAGAGGCAYGTGTAGCTGTTCATTGCATGCCTCTAAACCTTATTTTTAAGCAGTTTTATTTTCTCACATTAATTTTAACTGAAGTAAGTGCTCTGGTTCACATGAGAACACGCACACAGATACAACTTTGACACAGCATGAAAGTTAGGTATCTGTAGTATACCCAACTTTTGTGTGAGAGTGGTAAACAATAATTATTTTGACCTTAACACTGAATTTAAGGAGGGCTGAAAGGAGGCTATGTGAATAATTATTTCCCAGTTTTCAAAAGAAACAGGCAGCGCTCTCTGATGGTCTCCAAAGAGAAAGATCTGACCTTTCATCAACAAAGCTCYGAATCATGGTGTTGATGTCTCTTGAAATAAGTCTTGAATATTTTAACAGCAAAATGGCAACTTGGAACAGACTTAACAGAAGACCCAGATTGCTGGCATGATTCCAGGGCCACTGCTTTTGATTTGRATATTCGTTCAGATGAAACTTGGCTAAAGAAATATATAATAATACATGAGAAATATCCACACTTGATTACCCACAATATCAGCAATACTATTTGTCCCTGGAAAATGTTAAATAATTCAAAAATAATAGATATATATAATATATATAATTAATAAATCAAAAATAATCCTACAATTCCTCAAACAATTTAAAAGACAGTACTTGTATTGTCCATAATTTGTGTTTCATAAACTCAGCATTAAAAAATTTAAAAGGTTTCAAGTAGCAGTGAAAATGTAAAGTAGCTACTCAACTCAAAGAAGTAGCCTTTGGTGCCACAGAAATAGCTACTTCCAAGCTGTAGCTGGTAGAACATCTGGTTGGTTGAAGATCTTTTCACTCTAGAAAATCCAAACTSTTTTCCCTCATTCCTGCCTGGAAATTGAAATCTCCTCTCCTGTATTAATTCAACTACTCATGTGGCTGCTTTCCCTAGTGGACCCAGACCAAAAGCTACAAATCAACAATGTGATTTAAAGTTGCTTTTTTTCTTTTAAGACAGATAATTTCTGAGAAAAAGTTTCTGAAGACAAGAATGCAGTTGAATGAACCATCTGAGGTGATACTAATCTCTAGCTGATTAGTAACTTGGAACGCACCACTAACTTAGCAATAAACATCAACTGGAGTTGATGTAAAAGTGGGGGTTGGTTTTATAAAGCATATATACACTCATGCTATGCATGCTTCTTTAATCTTACCAAATGAAAGACAATGAGAGCTTAGAAGTATACTTTGTTTTTATGTAGCTGAGTACCTGCAGTGAAAATCATTTTACTTACAATTTCCTAAACTCTAATAAAGAACATTGAAAATGTTCTCCAAATTAGTATAAGCTAATTGCCCTAGCAAAAAGGAATTTCTCTCAAGTCCCCATCACAAAACATGGAATACATTATCTGACAAACACTGGTTCAGATTCTTGCAGCCATATTGTAAGGAGTGGAATAAATTACCAGAAATAATTGCTTTGGTATTTATGAAAGCACATTCATTCTTACAGTTAATCACACTGGCAATTTAACTAATATGGTTACTGCAAATAGACTCCGCAGGCCACATTTTCGAAGTTATGCATGGAATTATTTGTTCCCACAACTTGCAGTGCAAATCACTTACAAATTAGGGATGCAAAACTACTGGTATCATTTTCAACAGCAGATGAGGACAAGTCAAAAACTGCAGTGAATGCAACAGATTACCTTCCATCATCTGGGATGCAGCCAGATAAATCCGCTGCTGGTGGTGAGAGCAAGAGCTCTCAGCTTGCRCTCGGCAGGAGCTTCCTACAACTGCTCCCCAGCAGGCACAGAGCCAGGAGAGGACACGGCACAGGCACAGGAGGCTGGCTGTGCCAGTCCCCAGCTGGTATGTGATCCCTTGGGAGGACTTGTACTGAGTACAGAGCAGCTGTGGCTTCAGAAACACTCTTACATGCTTCAGGTGGCTCTTCTCTGCTCTTCCCACCTCACCAGAAAGGCTACATAAAAACTCCTTCAGCAATTTCATTTGAACTCAGGAGTTAGATCCACAAAGACAATAAGCTGCCTTTARGCACACATTTTTTAAGACTAAAATTCTTTATATACCTAGTTACCTGCTCCAGATATGTTAACTGGCTAGATAAAAGGAAGTTTAAGAAAATTTGAACCTACCAGAGAAAAGGKTGGGTCTCAAATTCCCCTGCAGCCACAAAGCTCTGTTTCTGGAGCAGCCCAAGGCATTCAGCTCTTGCTGAAGCACTSGGAAGCACAGCCAAGTTGTTTCTTTCTTTGTGTTACCCACAGACCTCAAGCAGAAGACATGGTTTAAGAGCTCCTAAATTAAGCAGGATTTSGGAAACCCAGATCCCACTGTCACTTGAGTTTGAGCTCGTGTCACTGATTCACATAGACCCGTGCTAGCCATCACTCACAAAGTGTTGTCCTTCCAACGGACAGCACGTGCTGTGAGCATTTCTGAAACCCAAAGAGCACAGCAGAGCCGAGGGAAACTGTAACCAAGAGATTTCCCTTACTTGTAAGGAAGAAGGAAAGATCTGCATTCTGGTTCCTGCTTCCATGAGTATCTGAATGTAAAATACTGATACATTTTGACTGGGACAGGAAWGACCTGTTCTGATAGGCCCAAAGCAGAGCTCCCTTCAGCAAGAAAACTCTTCAGTACAGGAGGAGCCAGGTTTGGAAAATGTCAGTCTGGGCTGACAGCCTCAGTCTGCCCCATGCATTTTAAAATTTCCTGGGAGGCCTCAGYAGTTTTTCATTTTTGGTAAAGAAACACTTCTTCACTCTTGTCCTGGTCCCTGTGTTTCCTCCTCTCTCTTTCCTCTGGCCWTAATGGAAGCMTGGTTAATTAAGATTAAGTAAGACRGCACSTAAAAGACAGAACTGAATTAAATAATCAACAGCAAAACTGTTGCTTGAGCTTGTAGTCAAAGGCTRGTATAGAGGATTCAGCATCCCACTCTTGATGAACTTCCGCACACAGGACCCAAGAGGCAGCCACCATCAATCTCCTTTGTTCCTGGCCAGATTGCAGCATCCTTTGTCTGCATTCCATTKCCCTGTCACGGCAAGGTTGGTGGCACCTTCAGTCAAGCCCTGCCTTGTTGTGCCCATGTGATGTGAAGGCAGTTTACCACACGTGGCTTCCAAGCAACGCTGTGGTTTAAGGCAAGCACCTGCTCCTTATTCTCCCCCACTTCTTACGGTGTCTAAAGCTGTATTCTGCCACTTCAATTTCACTGTTGTTCTGATGTCCATTCTCCAGTCTGAACTGATCCTTCAGCAAATTGTAAAGAGCATCAGACAAAAGACACTGTTTTTGTCTGTGTGACATCCATCATTTTAAGATCTTCACCTTATGATCTTATGTTCCCAAAAAGGTTTTTGAAATATTTTTACAGGACTAAAGTGTTAACACAAAGCTGTTTTCCTGCATACACAATAAGTACTTCATGTTCCCGAAATTTTGGTATTCCCRGCATTATTATTCAGAATCACATGCTACATGTAAAAAGGCCACACAACCATCTTGGACACCCCAGGGCTTGTTTTCARTACATGTGATAAGTAACACTTCTGGAAACCCCATGTTGAAGTATATTCAGTACCACGGCATGGAGGCTTGATGYTTGGCCATTCCCTGAAAAAGGAATTTACCCCTGACAACAGACAGTGGTCCCAGGGAAACAAAACTAAATAACCACAGCTGTAAGGAAGAGAAAGGTTAGTACTGATGTAATTTCCATTTCTCTTTTGGTTACCTGGTTCTGACTATATAACAAAAACCAGGCTGTGCAGGTCTGGTTGGATCCTTTGTTTTAAAGATGCTGATTACAGATCTTGAGAGTGAGATGCAGGTCAGGAATAGAACTACACACAGCCACTCAGGCCTTTCCAGCACCACTGCAGAAGTCTCTGTTTCTGTTACTGATAAGGCCATCAGTTTTCTAGGTGTGGTCAGAGGATGCACCTGCCAAAAGCCATTACMGGCTGCAAACCTGAACACGGAGACACAACAACAAACAAGCACATGGCTCTGCAGCCCACAGCTGCATGTCCCATGTGCCAAGTGACCTGAATGAACAGCTCTTCAGGAGCCCTCCTTTAGACCAGTTATGATCCCCACACAGATAAATATTCTTATCCCTCAAATGTRATAGGTCTGTAATAATCTGCGCTTGTTTTGTGCATGTGTCAAAACAGAATGGTAGCACATCCACTTTGTACATCCTGTACAACAATCTATATAACTGCAAAAAGTACAAAGCAGTGGGAAATCAGTCTCATCCCCAAGCTATTAAAATCCTGAAAAATAGAGCAAGCAATTTTGTAGAATTACATTCTAATTTTGTATAGGATTTATATAAAGAATAACTAGATAGGTGCACATCTTCATCACAGGAACTCTTCATACCCACTCTCTGATTTTGCCAATGACAAAGGATGATCATCTTAAGCAAAGAGAAACCATTTCTGCAGTTTTGAGAGATAATATTTTTATGTTTACATATACATTCAATTTTCTGGATGTATATCATTCTTACCCATTTATCAGTAACTCTTATTTCATGCAATTGCCACGGGCAGATTAAAAATGCTTAAAAAGCAAAAAGTACATGTACTGAGGTGCTCAGAACCACTTTTTTTTTACATTGTATGAAGTGAGAGATACTTTCTAAGTATGGAATAATGGCAGTAACAAAATTTTTTACCCCAACCTTAATTATTTTTAGTATAGCAAGGGTCATTGCACGCACTATCAGACAGATCCGTGCAGCATTTCTGAATGATGTAGCAAGTGTGTTGAAACAATTCAACAGCCTCTATTAAGGCTTAATGAGGTAGATGGTGCCAAGAAGTTGAATGGCTACTGAGATTACAAAAATTAGAAACAGCTCTTCCTCCTTTGCTTTGTCTAAGAGGAGTAATGATCCTATCAAAATATCATTATTTAAATAACCACCGTTCACAAAAAACTGAGCAAATTTCACACTGYAATGACCTATTTTCAAACTACTGCCATTAAACATTTACCTGTCCAAGTGAAATAACRACAACACAGCAGTGTGTCACTGCTCTGATTACACTCTTGACCTTGACATTGAAAAATGACAATTGCAGAATGCAGATACGAGACAGATTTTTACACATTTATGCAGGTACCAGCAGAGATGCAACCTATCATACACTGCTGCAGCCATACCTGAGTTATCTGTGAGCTATTCAGGTACATGCTGCAGGGTAGTCAGCAGCTCAGAAGAGAAAAACAGCTTTAAAATAAAGATCTACTGGGCACTTCTAACTCAGGTTTAAGTATGTTGTACTTTGAATGGCAATCCTTCTGCAGTTTCTTCTACTTTTCCCTTAGTTTTCCAGAGCTTTCCCAGAACACGTGATTTTTTTTGTCACATTCTTCACTGTGCCAGCAACAGTATCGTTTTTTCTGTGCTTATTTTATCAAAGGTCTTATCAATCTTGGTATCTACAGCTACTTCATCAGTAYAATACCTGAGCATAACTGGTAAAAACACTTGTGACTTGCTGGAAATACCTGCTATTCTGCCTCCACACTGGAACTCAGCCTGTGGAGCTGCAGAAATGGGAGAGATCCGCAACCATGATGAAAAGGCTGACTCAGGTCAGAACCTGAGCTATGCCCTAACAGCAAACAGAAAAAATTATCAACTATAAACTTAAATGTTGTTTAAGATTCTTACAAACAACTATTATTGCATATTCAGAGTGCTTTTTATCCTCCAAGATGAGTGACCCCACTGTTGCATGCAATGTGCAGCAGACAATCTCTGGTGTGTTAGCATCAATCAGGCCAAGATCTTTAAAGCTTCATCTCTTGCAGWGGATAACCTGTCACAGGGCATTATACCCTTCTTTCACATCCTTCCTTGGTTCTGCCTATGAACATTCCCTGTAAACAAGGTCATCTTTACCACCAAGGCCAAAATGTAGGCCAATTCCCCCAAGATGATGTAGTTATTCTCATTTCTTCATTGCCTGATACTCCTATATGACTTTACTCTTTTTAAGATGGTAATTTTAAAGCATAACTACTTCATGTGAAGAATTGTCTTCACTTTAATAATTACTGCGCTAATGAATTTATTGTTACTACTTCCCCCATTTTCTATTTCTGGTCAAATTATTGTCTGCTTGTTATTGTCTACTGGGACCTCCGGAGGGACACTGTGATCTGGCGGTCTAACCACAGGAACAGAATCCAGGAACTGCTGAGTTTTATTCCAGCTCTACCAACGTGCAGTGATTAATCGGTGACAAATGCCACTGAAGCCATTCCCAGTGCTCAACTGAGCAGCATTATTTAAAAAAATAAGTTTATTTTTATTTAAACTCAACTGAGTTCCTTTAAATAAGTCCTGAGCCTTCACTCAGGGGCAGCGCTCCCRCTGACACCGATGTGGGATCCAACAACCCCTCCAGCAAGTTTCCCAGGTAGTGATCAGCCAGGTGACAGGAGAGTATAATGTGCTTCTATTCCTGCTGAACTCCTGCGGCAACACTTGGATGCTTCTTTTGGTATACATCAATATGCAAAACTGTAATGTAACTTCTCAGCTAACGCAACTAATTTTTGCTATTTTTGGCATGATTGTCTTGGGCTGAAGAACATTCTGTGGCTTTTTTTTTTWATAATTGCCTTTTGTTTTTCGAACATACTGGGAGACCAAGATGCTTTCCAGTTCTTTCTGAATTAATTTACATCTTAAATTATCATAAATTATCTCTTGAATTGTCTTCAGCACCTGCAAAGCATTTGGCTTTCCCCTTCAATCTCATAACTTCACTACCACTCAAAAACTTTGGCAAAAGTAGGTATTAAATCACAGTATACTCCCTTTTGCTGGGCATAGTTCTGCACACAGACCATTCCATGATCAGCAGCTCCATAGCTGCACTCCTGGCAGTTTATACTGCCATATAAACTGAATGTTTATACTGACACCTCAGTGTAAATGCAAATCAGAAATGAATGTAAACATAAAAATGAAAGCATAKTGAAAATTTAAAGTAAACAGTACACACACTGTAATTTAAGGAAGCATCAAGTTACCAGTCTCACTCATAAAAACAGGCATAGCCTTTGTAGTATTCACATCACGTGATCTGAATCTCCTTTTCTCTGCATGTTAGATAGCTAATTCTACTCCATAAGCTTGTTGTACATAAGAATTCATCTGCTCTAGCACATTTTGCAGTTGTTCATAGGAAAGTTTAGTACACTCATGCACTACCCGTACATATATCATGTACATGAGATTTTGCACTATGACTACACAGACATCTAAAAGGATGTCACATGCATTTACTTTGGAAATTCCCTCATCTTTTGATAATCACAAACCTTCTTTAATTTCAACAAAGCCAAGATTTCAGAAAAAAATGTGAGGTTTGGAATTCTTCAAAAGCAATCATAGAGATACTGATTTGTACTCTGTCCCCACAGCTCTTCAACAATTTCTATATAATTTAAGTCTGTTTCAAGTGTTATTTTACAATTGTCACTTCACTATGCATGTGAAGGCTATACATGTTGTCATCAACAAATCTAATGAAAGACATCTCTTCAAAATCCTTCATACTTTGGCAGCATAAATGATTTGCACTGGCACCATGTTAGTCTTGTGTGTAGACAGGCACACACACCAGAAAGAAACTGATGATGCAAAGACATGGCCTTTTATTAGACGTGGCTAAGAATAATAAACTCCTAAATAATGAATGTGCATGAACTYGAAAGATTCATCTCATCTGATCAGCAGGTAAGAAATGCTACTTTGAATAGCAGTTCCCTATGCTGCAAACCTGGCCAMCCATGGCAAGTCCAGGCCTATGGTGAATATCCCAGTACTCTGCATTGGTGAGGCCACACTTTGAGTGCTGTATTCAGTTTTGGGACCGTCACTTCAAGGACACTGAGGTGCTGGAGGGTGTCCAGAGAAAGGCAACAAGACTCCATAAAGCATGTCTTAAGAGGAATGGCTGAGGGAGCTGGGTTTGTTTAGCCTGGAGGAGACTCGGAGGGACCTCCTCACGCTCTRCATGGACCTGACAGAAGTTGTAGTGGGGGAAGGAGGGGTTCAGTCTCTTTCAGTCTCTTCTGCAGTGGGAAGACAAGAGGAAATGACCTTAAACTGACACAGGGGAGATTCAGATGAGATACTAGAAAAATAATGTCACTGTTAGGGTGGTGAGGGATTGGAATAGGTTGTCCAGAGATGGTGGAGGAGTCACCATCCCTGGAGGTGCTCAAGAGGTGTCTGGATCTGGCCCTGGGTGTTGTGGTTTAGCTGATTAGGGGTTGCAGTGGTAGTAGCCCTCTTCTTCAGYTCATCACAGCTTGGATGCCAGGGCTCAAGAGGTCTCCTTCTTTAATCAGCTGACATGTAAAAGGATCTTCTTAACCATCATGTTCAAAAATAGATTCAAAAATAATTCATAAATWGTATTGAGTTACTTACCACTCAGTTACTTCTGAACCTGACATTGCTCACATTCTTTAATACCAAAAGATACTCCTCTGTACCAGTGTATTCACCTCAACAGTTAATAAAGAAAAGACTCCAAGAGAGTCAAAAAAATGTCTCAACAGGCCAGATTTGCTATTTGTATTAAAAATATGATTGAGTGTGAAATATAAAAAAAAYAGGTTCTCTTTTTTCAAGATATTCATCACATGCAGGAATAACTACATCTTAAAGACAGTTAACTTATGAAATGTGTTTGACATCTATCTYTTTTCAGATTAAACCGTAAAACAGCATTATGTATGTGAATATGGGAGTGCATGTACCACATGCACAACCACTCAATTTAATTACATTAATACAATTGTAYAAACACTCATAAGAAAACAAATTCCAGTTTGAGTGCAGAGTTGACTTGCCATCCAAACAACAGATCATAATTTTTTTCTTTCTAATCTCAGTGAGAACACCTGGGAAATGATCTTAACTGTCATGCTTGCCATTCCCTCTGTAACCTGGCATGTTTAAAATCTCAGGTAGCAGAAACTCAAATCCATAAAAACTGCATAGCAATTACCGCTCTATTTTTTATGGGAATTAATGAAATGCATTTTCAAGTAGCCAAATAGGATCTGATCTAAATAGGATCAGATAAAATAAATCAACACAGCATGAGACAACGTGTGAATCAGTACACAATCTTTTAACACTCCTGTTTAAATAACTTGCTATCACAAATTAAACAAATCATTACAATTACTCCCACATTTACAGATATTTCTCTATTGACTTCCATGTACTTTATGCTTTTTTGAATCACTAAACAGTTTTAAACATACACAGATTCAAGGAATTAGTTAAATGCTTCCTAGAGACGCAAAGAAAACAAAGTAGAACAGAACAAATCAATACTCTGATTTCACACAGGATTCATGCAACTATTGCAGCTAAAAATCAGGACTGAAAAGAAAATGCTTCTGGAYTGATAAAGAAAAACAATCTTTACAAAATACCTAAACATGTTTAGGATAATTTATAATGCTTTCTGTGTGTGYTTTCAGCCATAATGTTTATTAGCACATCAAGAGAACTAAAAATGCCATCTGAAGCCCACCCTGCAGTCTACTGGCAATATTTTGAGGTTCACTTCATTGTTCAAGGCAGGGAGCAGATSAGAGTACTGAAGGACAGCACAATCTGCCCCAGGGGGCAGCCACCTCTTTTCCACCGAAATGGGCAACCTGGCAGCCCCAGAGTAAGAGCAGGGGAAAGGTGAGAGATCACACCTCGTCATTTRCATCAGAAATGAGAGGTGCTTTGGAGAAGAGACTTGAGGGACTGYTCCACATGAAAAGACAAATCAAAACACACAAAGACTGGGGACACACATTAGCCACTGAACTCTCTCCTGAGRTGTGGAAGGTGATAAATGAATATGYAGACATTTTAAAAACGGATCATGAATGGTGTACACACACCATTCATGTGTACACTGGTGTACGGCTGATACATGTTTGCATGTATAGCAAAATAGCAGCATTGGAATCAGTTTTATATTGAACAAATCTACTGAAGATTCAACATGCTCCACTAACCCTAATGAAATTAAAAACCTTGAATTAGTTCTGATAAACAAGGAGAAGCCCATCAGTTCATTCTATACATAAACATATTTAAACACACCAGATTAATTTCTTTATGAAACCAGTATATTCAAAACAAACTCATGGAATACAAGTTCCATCCTGGATAGAGTTTGGTGCCATCCTTAACTATACATGTGCATTTGCTACACACTTTCCAAACTGCAAATCTTTCGGGGGGTTATGGCTACACAGAAAATCCATTGCATTTCTTGTTATTTATCTTGTTATTATCTCTGGTCCTGCAACAAAGATATGAAAATTACACAYGTGCTTTACTGGCTGGATTTACTTTTATGAGTAGAGATTAAGGAACAGTGAAATCTTCAAGGTCTTTGTACACAGCCTTCCACCTACACTGCTGCCCCTAAGGAAAGGTTACTCAGGGCCAGTGTTTAACTGCTCAATTCTGATGTTCTGTATAGATTATGCTGTGATAACAAACACGGGAYACCTGAGCAAGCATGCAGTGTCAAAAAAAAACCTGCAATAAAGTGTGGTTTGTTTTTCGTACGAATGAGCAGAAAATGGAAAGAATAGGAAGACCCTCTACCCTTTCCTTTTYCTTTCCCCCGACATAACTGAAGTTCAGCTAGTAACTTCATTTCCAATGTGGCGTTAAAACATCACTCGTTAAATCACACCTCACTTCCCAGCTACAAGCACGGTGGTACCAATCCCTCTCTCAACCCAAGACACTCTCCATCACTCGCGTCCCCCCATCCAGCTCTGCGTCCGGCACCGACCCCCGGCCCTTCCCGGCGAGCGGTCCCCGCMGAGCCCGACCCGCCCCCGGCGCGGTCCCCGCGCACCTGCCGCGACCCTGCCCCGGCCCCTCACCTCTGTCCTCCTCCTCCAGGGAGTTCATGCAGGGAAAGTAGACCGCCAGCGCCTCGAAGGAGGCGGAAAGGCTGCTCCGGCTCTGCGAGCGCTGCATGGCGCGGCCGCCGGCCGCCGTCTGCCGGCCCATCTTGGCCGAGCGGCACCCGCCTTTGGCGCGGTACAAGAAGCGCGGCGTCTTGGCGGCGGCGCGGAGCGGAGCGATGGCAGCGGGGCCGAGCCCTGCCCGGCCCTCGGCGGGGGCTGCAGGCGGCGGGGAGCGAGGGGCGGGCTGCGCGCCGCGGAGCTCGGCTCTGCCCCGCCGTGCCCGGCTCTGCCCCGCTGCTCTCGGCGGGGCGGGCCGCCGCAGCCGGCACGGAGCCGCCTACCAGCGGGGCGAGCAGTCGGCCGGCGGAGCGGGACGGCGCCGTGGTGCGAGACTCGCGGGCGGGACGGTCCGGGCGCGGCGGCTGTAAATASAGAACCCGCCGGAGGCAGGACGGGGCACGGCGCCGGCCGGTAGCGGCGGGACGGCCCGCAGGCACCGCCCGCACACTCGGCTCTCCCCGCCCGGTTCCCGCTGGGCCGGCGAGCGGCCCCTGCGCGGCAGGAGGCGGGAGGGGCGCGCCGGGCTGCCCGGGGGCTCGCAGGGATGCTGCAGGCGGGGGAGGCCGTGCAAGGGGCGGCCCCGCGGTTCCACACGGACCGGAGAGCGCAGCAGCGGCCCTGGCGGGGAGCGGGGCCGGTCAGCGCTGCTCAGCTCCTGGCCAGCAGGACACACCGGCGAGAATCTGCTCTCAGGTGGCGTCTGTAAAGAATTGGAATGAGCACTGGACCACAGAAAGGCTGAGGCGGAATCTTGTTCCTGGGTCACCTAGCAGGGTCACAGAGCCGGCTGCTCTGACTGGGGCCACATGGCTTTGAGTATCTCCAAGGATGGAGACTCACAGCCATCCTCTCTGGGCAACCTCACTCACCCTCACAGTGAAAAAATGTTTCCTGATGTTCAGCGTGGATCTCCTGTGTGTGAGCTTGTGCCCATTGCTTCTGCTTCTGCTTCTKTCAGTGGCCCAGCATCTCTTGAGGAATTTGCCCTGCAAGCCACAGGCAAATCCTTCCATGCCTCCACTTTAAGCCAAGCTGTATTTGTTCTCTAAAGCACATCTGCCTTCTTAGCAAACGTGAACGTACCTTTTCTGAATTTACAGGATTTACTTATAGCTACAATACATACTTTTTGGGGTTTTATCCAATCTTGCTTCCACAGCTTCCTCAACACTGTTTAATGTTACCTTTCTTTTATGCAGTACATTATATTGAGTGTATAGCAATTGGCAACCTCCCCCATAAAATACTGAGAAATTAAAGCACTGGACATGATAATAAGAGGTATCAGCTACTGTAACAATCTTTTGCAGTATCAGAAACATATTCCACTATAGCTCTCACAGTGCAAAAGTGCTATCAAACCTTACTGGCCCTTTAAACGGTGATGATAGTAAAAGTGGGGCAGGGGATGTGTTCAGTTTTCTTTCAAATTAAAAGATAATTATCTCAGAATAATGGTAAATAATATTTAGAACTTGATCTAACTCACTTTGCAGACAGAATGATGGTTTGAACTGAGCTGAAACTCTTAATGAAGAAAGTGTGTAGAGTGAAATACACTTCATACCACTGCAGTGTATTTCACTGAGTTGATGTTTGGAAAGGATAATTACAACACACTAAAACCAGCCAACACTATCACTGACATACTTTGCTGCGGAAAAACTAGTCAAAACCTTTTCACTCAAGGATGGAACCCATCATTACTGAATCTACAGGGAAGCAGTGAGTTTTGACAGCTATTTTTACAATTTGCACAATAATTTGAATTYTAGATAACTATAACCTAATAAATCTAAATCTAATCTAAAAATGTTTCATGTGACACCATAGAAACTTATTTTAGAACAACATAAATAATTTTTTTTCCTCTGCCCTGGCTATAAAAGATGCCCAGGGCAACTTCTCAAGGCTCTGACATCTTTTAGATGTCTCATTCAGGTCATGCTCCAAAATGTGTATTTAGTTACTCAGCATGTTTCGCTGGCCACATGCCCAAGTTTGTCACCTCCCAACATATCTGTGACATTTCACAGATTAACAARAAAGTGAATTGCCAAGACAGAGAAACACCTCTCTTGTATGCCACAGTCAGGCCCATGGGCACTCCATGATGACAGAGACCTGCTGAGGTCTGAGGTGGACATCTGGTTTGCCAGCAGTACCTCTTCCCTAAAATCACCCTTTGCATCACATCTCATTAAAGCATATTCAAGTGGCAGAGTGAACTTTTCCTGTTAACACTTTAATGTTTCTAAAAAGACATTGCTAAAATGCTATAAAGCAAACAACGGTAAAATAAAGTAAAAGAAAGTAATGATAATAATACTAATAAATGTCTGATATACATATCATGTAATTGGCAAAACCCAATAAAATTTGTTGAAATAATTGTAAAGATTTTTTTTTTTTAATTTGGAGGCTATWGAATTTTTTACCTATAAACACTAAAGCAGACAAAATAACTTCCTTCAACATTTTTATGAGTGTAAGATATGGCAGGAAAGTAAATGTCCATTAAGTAATAAGTCATGACTGCTTTTGAGAAGTTGGATAATAAAAATGAGGTAAAGTTCATTACATTTCAGATGTAACTGATTACTTTCATGAAAACAGCTGAATAAAACTGAAAAGACATTGAGGATGCAGAGAAAGGCAAAACAACAGTTGGGCGACTTGGAGATATTTACAAAAACATAGATAAASTGTAGAAAACATATTCAAAGAAGAGCAACTGATTTGGAACATCTATTTAATCTACTTTCACTCACATTTATAAATATCCTTGTGTAACTATTCCACTTAGAAGTATCTCTTGTAGAAGAAATAATACCTGCTTAGGAGCCAGGAGACTTTACAGCAATCTGCACTTGCCTTCCTTCCCGAATAAGAGTAAAGCACATCCACCACCTCCCCCTCAGCTCTGACCTCGGCAGAAACTGCAAATCCCTCTGTGACACAGGGCCCTGATGGCACAGCTGGACCAAACAATGCACTAATGGGGCACTAATGGGACACTAATGGGACATGCAGCCCCAGTGGGAATTTGGCTGCATCCATAAGTGTGGCTTTCCCCAAAATGCCAAAGCCCCAACATCATGGGGCACTAATGGGGCACTAATGGGACACTAATGGGACATGCAGCCCCAGTGGGAATTTGGCTGCATCCATAAGTGTGGCTTTCCCCAAAATGCCAAAGCCCCAACATCCCTCAGCCCCTCAGCACAGACCCAGACCTGGCAGCCACAGCCAGCAAAACAAGTTGACATTTTTGCTAATATTGCATGGTCTATAAAAAATCTGTTGCTGTCATTGATAACCAAGAAAAACACTTTAAAACCTCAACAGTCTGAAGTAAATTATAAATTACCCCAAATAGACACTGGGATACTGGGCACCTCTGCAGAAAATCTTCGACGAAACACTGGACCACCATCCCATCCGAGCTTCCTCGATATGCTTCTGTCCTAATTTTCTTTCTTTATGATAAAGGTTTAAATGGRAGAAGGAAAACAGACACAAAGAACTGAGATGAGAAATCCGTAAATTCTCATGGTATTTGGGGAGGCTGTCCTCGGTTTCTAAATGATTGTGTTATACAAAGAAAGTAATCGATGGCAATCTAGACACATCCTTAACTGCAGAAAACAAGTTTACCACCCTGACACTGATGACATCCCSAGTTGTTTYGCTGATTGTTTAAATTTTAATTGAYACTCATTGATTTGTGTCAGCAGGTGGAAGTGAATCAAATTCCTGTTAAGGGAACTGCACCCAAATTCCCATCTCAATGCTAAATATTAAGACAAAACAAGAGACTCCCAGGTATGATATTTCTTTAACGTTTTCATAGTTTGCCGAAAGAAACTATGTTGTAAGAATCCAGGTCAAACAGAACAAGGTCAAACATCTTCTATAAATGTATGTACTGTCCTGAGGAAATTCTATTTGTAGGGTTGGATTTATTATAAAATATTTTGGTRGCTCATCTAAAGTACTCGGAAAACAATTGCTTACTAGTTGTATTCCCTAAAAATGACTAAAAGATGAATTTGTGGCACTGGATCTTCAGTGTCAACCTTCTCTAAATACAGGCAGGCAATAACAGGATTTTGAATCTAATAAATGCATCTTTCTTTTTTTTTTATATATAGATTTACCATGTGTGGTAATTTAAAAAATAATATGGAAATTAATGTACTCCCCATGTTTTTCCATGTTTTGTCCGTAACTGGGTGTATTTCAGCAAGCATGATCCAAGAACACACAAATTATTAGACTTTAAATGGGGATGCTWTGGAAAAATAATGAATTGATGATTCCTAGATGAAACCCTACCTTTTTTCAAGGGAAGAAAGAAAAAAGGAAAAAATAAATATCTTCACTTCCTGTTTCTACTTCTGTGTACTGAACCCAGAGGTCATAATCCCCTGGAGTGAAGAATGTAATAATATCTATGGAGGATTTTTTTTTTAATTATTGCCTATGTTATGAATTAATTCCTAAAGCCTGCTTCAGCTTCCCTACACAATAAAAGCACACATTGCCATAAGAGTTCTTGAGCAGTTACGCACATTTTGGAGAGGATTCTCCAGGGTAGTCTGGCAATCTGGTGATCTAAAATTTCTGAACACACTATTTTAAACCTGTGATTAAGGAAGGTATTCTGGGAATGGAACTGGTAAGGAATTATTGCCTTTTTCTTTGTCACCTCTTCTGGCAAGCATTGCCCAGAAACGTCTTTTGTTTGCTACAGAAGGGATTTATTTTGTTCATGATTGTCTTCAGAAAAGACAATTCAGCTGCTGAGCTTTTTACACAGGTTAATAATCTTTAACTTGCACCACACTTATCAATTATTGGGTGTAACATATTGCAAGTATAATTCAAAGTCTTAATGACTTCCCACTTGTAAGAAATCTTTGTGCAATGTGTCACTACAAGAAGGGCTAATTGCTTCCYCTTACAACAGGAGGGAGAGTCCCCCAGGCCTCCCACAAAGGTGTAATACACACTKTGCTTTATTTCACTGAGTTTTGGCCTCCTCTCATTCCCTCAGCCTTCACTAACCAGCGACAGCCAGCATATCAACAGAGAAACACTTGACAAGGGCCTCAAAAAAAAAGAGTTTACTGAATTGTCTCCCACTCCAAAGAATAACCCAGTTTGAAARCCCAGCATTTATCTAATTCTAGGAAAACACAAAAGGCAAAATAAATACCAGTGTTGGTTGGAGGAAATATTATTCTCCAACTGAGTTATTATTCAAGCAATTTCCAGTAATTTGTCCAGATTAAGTATCACTGGAATATACAACTGCTATTATTACTGAATTAAACTTTTTTTTCCTTTGTGTAAAGCTGAAACAATACACTGAAAAGGTCATTAAAAGCATGGCCCAGTTAGTGTAAAACAGGGATTATGTATGAAAACTTGAAGCATGTAGTAACAAGCTGCTCTTGCCTGTAATTTGCCACGTTAGRACTGTGCTGGCTGCCCTCATTGCCTATGGAGAGGGCCATGTGCCAGCTCCAGCCCAGCACTGGGAAAGGGCAGATCCCAGAAATCTACAATGTCCTTCACAAAGGAATGGCTGCTTTTGCTAATTCCTGTCTTATAAAATTCACTGTTCTTGCCTTAGTATTTTTTTTGATCATGATCAAAGAATCATAGAAGGGTTGGGGTTAGAGGGGACAGTTAAAAGTGACCTAGTCCAGTGCTCCTGTGATGAGCAGGCACACCTTCCCCCACCAGGGCAGGTTGCTCAGAGCCCCATCTAGCCTGACCTTGAATGTTTCAGGGTTGGGGCATCTACGTGTTCCAGAGCTTTACCACCCTTGTTGCAAAAAAAAAAAAAATTCCTTATATATCATCTAAACCTACCCTCCTTCAGTTTAAAATCATTACMCCCTGTCCTATCACAACAGACCCTGCTGAACAGTTTGTCCCTGACTTTTCATGGACTTTGCCATAATCATGAACTCAAACCCAGGGCAAGAACTCCCAGTCCATGCAGCACTGACCTTCAGTTATCTCCTACTCTTCTTTAAGTTTTATGACATAGCAGTAATTTCTACATTATTTCTATGTTTCTAAATTTGACTTTATTTAAATCATACGTTTTGCATTTTCTGAGCTTYTGAGCATCCCCTACTAAGCAGTCACAGAGAATACAGGTACACTKTTCTGTCTGTGTACATGGTAACAGTAAATTTTTCCATTCTCTCAGWACTTTTGGCATTTTCTACGGTAAGGTCAACTCCACTCCAAATATCAAGCTAGGTACACAGTACAGATTMATACCAAAATAACTTTGCTGACTGACACAGCTGTTCTGGGAGAATTCCCCAGTTGTTAGTGCAAGTGCAGTTATATCAGCAAAACAGGATTCTCCTGGAACTTGTTTGGTTTTGCTTCCAGGATTCTCCTGGAACTTTGCTTTTTTTGCATGCCCACTTTAGACTCATTTACTTGTACACAGTTGCAATATTCCTACRCTGGAAAAGTGATTCCACTGTTCCCATCATCTGAATAGTCTCTGCCAGTGGGACTCTACCTTTAAGTAATTCAGTCCTTGTAATGATCATTTCAAAGTGTTGTACATTTTCAAAGAATACAGATTTGAAGAGCTGAAAGAAATTACTTTCACTATGTCTCTTCCAAAAACCCAACAARTTTCAATTTCAAAGAATAAAACTCAGAAATTGTAACTTAAACATTGTATTAAAAGGTAGAAAAGGCCTGTTTTTTTTTTTTTCTTAAAAACATAGGATGCTTTTGGATGCGTAAAGATGCCAGTTTTAGTTTCTTAAACAATATAGTTGAATTGCTTGTCCTGCACTTGGCATTCTCTTGTGTATTAAACTTTCTTTAATGAACATTAAGGAAATCTATAAAAGTAACTATCTCTTTTGCTTTAATGCTAATATTAATCACACATGAAAGCTGTCTCTTCTTATTTAAAGAAAATATATTTACTTTCCTCTCCAACGTTTATGAGAAAACCACAAAACCAAAATAAAGTCATAWTTTTTCTAAATAACAAAAGGAGTTTTAAATGTGCTAGTATGAAGCAATACAATGTAGATAGCTCACAAGTAACTAATAGATTGGAGAGAGAACCTTGATACTGCCAACTATTTCTGTTTTGATTAAAATAATTTCACATCTTTATAATTGCAAGGCAATCTGCAAACCACAAGGTGTCTTAGAGCTTGGCAAAAAGTATTACTTCATAATGCTTTATCAGAGTGAGGAACCAAGATCACAGAAATAAAAAGCTACATCCTTTTTTGAGGAAAAAAGCGGTTTTGAGAAAGAAATCTGTAGGAAAAAATATCAAGCAGTTC